>NW_021166963.1:0-22500 GCF_900634415.1 Cottoperca gobio | reverse complement strand
TCGGAATTTCTACATCAAAATATTTTCAATTCTACGTCACAGAGTCACCAGATTAGTGTTTGGAGATATTTGAGTTTTGTTTTTCAGATGAGCAGAAGTTTCTTCATGTTTACATTTTCATGATCAGCTGATATTTCAGGAGTTAAAAAGCTTGAGAGCTGCAGATAAAGTTTCTACATCTTTGACTAAAAGTCATATACTCTTATATATGTTTTCTTTTTAGTTTCTTTTTTTACATTTAAGCTTTTAATTTTTCTATTTTCCATTTCAAGATAAAATATTTAACGATATCAATTTGTTATTTCAATATCCAGCTACCTGTTTGTTTTAACATCTATTGATGGCCTGATCATCCCTGAGGAATATAATGTTAAGAAAACATTTTCCATTTTCCCTTTTTAATTTTAATTGTGGATTAAATAAATTCGAAACATTCCCACTGTATATGCGTGCATGTATGTGTGTGTAAGAGCGTGTGTGTGTGTGTATGTGTGTGTGTGATTGGATCGATTAGCTGCTAGCTGATTGGCTGACAGGTTGATTGACTGTTTTTCCTGATTTGCTGAAAAATGTCTTTGAAATATTTAGACCTTTCTTTTAGTTTTTGCTTCCAAGCTGATTGTGTTTTCTGTGCATTTCTATTCCTAGTTTTTCTTTTTTGCGAAAATGGTGAAAACTTCAGAAACTTATAAAACTTGTTTCTTTTGTCTTTTCAGTTTTGCACTTCCTGTTTCAGCAGCTTCACTGTCCTGATGCTGAATAAAGCTTCTATTGAACCACAACCAGCAGGCAGAGCCACACAGCCTCAGGTGAACAATGGGACCAGGTGAACCAGGGGGACCAGGTGAACCAGGTGAACCAGGGGGACCAGGCGAACCAGGGGTACCAGGTGAACCAGGTGAACCAGGGGGACCATGTGAACCAGGTGAACCAGGGGGACGAGGTGAACCAGGTGAACCAGGGGCACCAGGTGAACCAGGTGAACCAGGGGGACCAGGCGAACCAGGGGCACCAGGTGAACCAGGTGAACCAGGGGGACCAGGCGAACCAGGGGGACCAGGTGAACCAGGGGGACCAGGTGAACCAGGTGAACCAGGGGGACCAGGTGAACCAGGTGAACCAGGGATTTGGACATTGTTTTGCGTTTTAACGGGTAAAGGTTTGGACTTAATGTTTCATAAAAGTAAATTATTTTTAACTTTATATCTCATGACAAAAAATGTTTACTTATCTAATTTAAAGAATATATAATAAAGATAATTTGGACTTTTAAATAGAATAATATTAACATAATTCTGATATTGAGCTGGTTCTGAGATATTTCTGAGATAATATGTCAATAATGTTTTTAGCAGCATCTAGTGGCCTTTAGAGGAACTGGGAGCACCGGGGCTGATGGGAAATGTAGTCCTATAATGTGGAAAAACAGAAGTCTGCGTGTGTCTGAGAGCTGATTGTGGTTATGTTAACAGTCCAACAAAACGTGACATCATTAAAGTTTCAAACAGGAAGAAAAAAAGTACATCTGTTCTCTGAGCTTTTCAAAGTAAAAGAGGCAGCAGGGACGATGGGATTCAACCCAAAAACTCTGATGCTCACTGACATCAGAGCCTCTGACATCAATGTAAAGCAGATTCTCATTTAACATGCGAGTTGCTTTCAAAATAGTTTGACAAGCTCAATTAAAGGTAGAAGATTCGGACGTCTATGACTGAATCCGTCTCTCTGAGTGGAGCTGTGTGTTGAGTTGTGATGGCTTTTATTGCTAAAGGCTCGAGGTGAGATCAAAGCCACAGTACAGTAACGACCTGTCTGTCTGACACACAGGATATGTGTACATGTCAGGACTGTGTTACCTTTGTGAGTATTAACAGGTTGGTTTGTGCCAAAATAAAATGCATTCATCATCTGTTTACCTGCTAAAATCAGAAGAATCTGTCACAGTTAAAACATCTCACTGAACTAGAGCTGCAACTATCGATTATATTCGTTATCCATTAATCTGCTGATTATATTTTAGATTCGTCGTTTGGTCTACGTCCTGTTTTGTTAATCCAAACTCCAAAGATATTTAGTTTAATATGATGCAACATAGAGAAAAACAGGAAGCATTTTCTGCCATTTTTGAGCCTCTACTTAATTACCTTTTATTTATGTTTTGAAATAGTTTCGTATTCTTACCTTTTTCTACACCAACTTGTTTTATATGTTTTCTTTGAAACATGATGATTTATGACTATTATGTTTTTATTTTGCTGTCTTTGTGAAGCACTTAGTAACTTGGATTTTAAAAAGTGCTCTATAAATAAATAAATAAATATATATATATATATATATATAAATATATATATATATATATATATATATATATATATATATATATATATATAATATATATATATATATATATATATATATATATTATATATATATATTTATGTATATATATCTATATAATATATATATATATATCTATATATATATATATATATATATAATATATATATATATATATATATATATATATATATAATATATATATATAAATATATATATAAATATATATATATATATATACATTTACATTATACATTATACATACATTACATTATATTTTCATTTCAGAGGAAAATATATAATGTATATATATATATATATATTATATATTTTCCTCTGAAATGTAACATAAAAATGAAATAGTAAAGTAGTTTAGATGAATTTGTAAATTGGTTACTTCATTGCCTTCCACCACTGCACAGATTAATTTAAATAATGCACCGCCCGGCGGATATGCTCAGTGGACCAAAACAAACACACCCACACAGTGTACGTGGAGACAGGTGAAGATCGCGCGGTCCCCTGAGCTCAGAGGGATTAAAACCTGTCAGATGAAACACTGAGAGACTGAAGACGAGCTGCACCTGAGGACACACAGGTGAGCGCGGCAGCGCACGTGCACATGTATGTACGCTGTGAGTTGCGTAGTGACGAAGGCCACTGTTACGTTGCAACACGCTGGCTTGTTTACTTTGTGCAGCTGCTGTTTATTTATTTCTTGTTTGTTCAGTTTTCTTATTTATTATAATTATTAATTGTATATTATTATCATTATTTATTGTTATTGTTATTATTAATAAATAGCTCTGCTGAGGAAGTCTATGTTTTGTTACTAAATACATTTATTCAAGTGCTGTCCTTTGAGTATTTCTATTTTCTGCAACTTTCTACTTCACTACATCTGAGGGGGAAATATTGTACTTTTTATTCCATTCGACTGCATTTATCTGACAGCTGCTTTAGTTACTTTGCAAATATATAAAAGCATTGTAAAATATTAAACTACCCAACAGTTTATAACATTTGAGCTTACATTAGTGGTTGATTAATCAAAGCTTACGGTATCTAAGAAATAATCAGCAACTATTTTGATGGTTAAAGACATTTCATAATTCCAGCTTCACAAATTTGAAGTTTTGCTGATTTTCCTTTTTTAATAATGTTAATTTATTAGAAATATTGTTGAAGTTTGGATTTAACATGGTAAATGTGTCACTTTGGGTAATTGTGATGACATTTCTCATTATTTACAAAATAAAATACACAATAGTAATCCGTAATGAAAATAATCATAAATTCATTGTTTAAAATGTAAAATCCTGCTTTACCATTAACACATGAGTAATAATAATCTAATAATCTAATATATAATCTATATATATATATATATATATATATATATATATATATATATATATATATATATATATATATATTATTTAACTATATGATAGTATAGAGAGATAATTACCTCTCTTTTCTCAATCTGCTCAATTTTAAAATGAGGTCAGTTCAGTTCAGGTCAATAACTGTGACAGGAAGTCTCAATTTGGGCAAGAAGAATTCACAGCTAACACAGCTAGCATACTAAGCGTTAGCATGTTAAAGGAATAGTTCATACCTTTTCTTTTAGAGAGTCTTGTGCGGTTAGCTTAGCATTCAAGTGAAACTATGGAACTATTTTCTTTTTGCTATTGATGAAATGTCACACCGCTCTCGTTTCATCGCCCAGGCCTAGCATTCTTTATCTTGTTGATTAAACGAGGCTGCTGGCTAGTTAGCGAGCTAACAGCTAACAGTTACCCTGGTGTCCAGCTCAGAGAGTTTTGAAGTCAAACTGCAGCTAAAGAAAAGACAGAAATATATACTTTATATATACCGACAGACCATCGAGCTGCTTCAGTCAGCTGCGTGTTTACAGTCGACTGCTGGACTTTTACTAAACCAACACAGTTCGGTGTCACGCCCCCCCCCCGTGACGTCCCTCCTGCTGCCTGAGAGCAGATCTGATGATGGAACTTTTGAATCCTTCCTGGTCGTCTTTGGACCAGAACCTGAATATTCAGACCCATCGATCATTAGAAGCGTTAGAGTCCAGGCAGTCTTTTAAGAAAATGCATAGAAGAAGAAAGATCCAAAATGCCCTTTTTAGAGAAAGCAGGCTGAGGGGGCGGGGCTAAAGGGCAGCGCAAGGGTGTGTGGGAGTTGTAGTGTAACTGCAGAGGGTGTGCAGACAGACAGACGGGTAAAAGAAACATGATTTAATGGATGAATAAGGGATTGTGTGCGTGTGAGGCATCACAAGGCAAATCACCAGAAATGTTCATGTGTTTTTTTTAAGTCAAGTTTACATGCTACATTTTGCTTTAGTGTATTAAATGAAACAATCTGGTCTCCTAAGACATTAAAGCTACAGTAATGTCCCGGTGGCCCTGATCCGAGTCATTTTAATATGGATTATGAGCTGATTCAGAGTCCGATAAGATACTTATATCGACCTAAATGTTGATTTAAATGTGTATCTGACATACAGATGAACTACTTGATTCAAAGACTGAATATTGATCTGATATGAATGAGGGAGATTATGTTGAGAGAAGAGGTCTCACTCTGTTGGAGTTGTTAAAACTACAAAAACACTGAGATTGTACAGTGGTGGTACAGAGTGGAGCTTCTTACTACACAAACAATCTTTGGCTGAGAACAGACGGGTTTTAAATCTGCTGTAAAACATCTTTAAAACATTATTCTTTTGATTATTTGATCTCCTGCCTCCAGTTTGTTCAGTGATTCGATGCTTTTCTTTGTCATATTTGATCATAAATTAGATTTTGGTTAGATCTCTTTATTACCGTAAAATGAAGAATCGGTTTAGTCAAATAATTTTATTATTTCTATTTTGAAAACGATTAATTGTCATTTTCAAGCAGAAATAGTGAAACAATTCCAATATTCTCTGATTCCAGCCTCTCAAATGAGAAGGTTTCCTGCTTTTCTTTGTCATATATTATTGTAAACTAAACGTTTTTAAGTATTTGGTACTTTCAGTCGAGCAAAGAGACATTTAAAGACGTCACGTTTGGCTCTGGAAGTTGTGATGCTAATTCTTTACATTTTGTTTACGTTTCATAGACTAAACTATCATCCATTTAATTGAAAAATATCGGCAGATTAATCAATTATTGATTTTCTGTGTAATATTTGATCGTAAATTGACTTTCTTTGGATTTTTGACTGTTGGATCATTTAAACGCCCATTTTACACAATTCTCTGACATTTTTAGCATAAAGTGACGAATCGGTTTAGGCTGTTCTTTCATTTCATAGACTATGGGGGGGGGGGGGGGCACGGTGGTGTGTGACCGGTCTTGGCGTTGTTTGATGACACGAGACAGGACATGGCGGGATGTGAACAGGAAGTGGCGGCGGTGTCTGCTGCCTGCAGCCTCGCTGTCAGTCTGCAGGACGAAGGCTGAAATAAATGAGGCACTTTGTTTTGATCCAGAGCTGCAGGTCGTAGCGTCCTGATCCACCGTGGCTGTTGCTATAGAAACGGGTCATCTTTGTCGGCCAAGTTGCCGTGGCGATGTTATGGTAATTGACAGCCAACAGGACCACAGCTGGACCTGAACTGTGTGTGTGTGTGTGTGTGTGTGTGTGTGTGTGTGTGTGCGTGTGTGTGTTATGGCTCTGTTACATCATCAGGGCAATGTTTTTTTTTTCTTCTTTTTTTTACAAGCAAGCAGGCAAACCAGATCATCTCTGATCTATTTAATATCTAATAATAATAATATTAATACTAATGATGTCATTGAGCCTTTTACATGTTCAGCTTATAAAAATAAAAAATCATTCCAGTGATATTCACATGCTCAGATTACACAGAATCACAGAACAGCGCCTTCAGTAAAGGTTCTCATGTTGTTTGCATACGAGTTTAAAGTTAGGAAGAGGAGGATGATGAGGAGGAGGAGGATGATGATGAGGAGGATGATGGAGGTGAAGAGCGGGGCCTGTATCACAAGAACTTCATCTCACTCTGGAACCCAACATCAGGGATCCTGATCGCTGGTGTCGTGAAGCTGGTTACACACTTTTCCACATGATTCATAGTTACAGTGGATCAACATTAACCCTGCAGCCTGACAGTGAAGATGTTCAGAGCGACGGTCTGGTTCTACCTGCAGAGCATTTGGTGACGCACACAAAGGTCTGGCTGAACTATCATAAATCTGTACGAAGGTGAAAATGGAAGTGTTGTTTACTTTTCTTTAAACCAATCGCAATCGTCTTGGGCAGCCAAGGAAGCAGCGATGGTGCCCTTTCAAAACTAATATCGGGAGGGATCTTGTTTTGGTGGAACATTTGCTAAATCCCCGCAAAAGTTTACCTTCGCTAGTTCACTGCAGACAACATGAATATGAAACTTCTTCCATAACCGATGGGCAAACGTGCAAGAAAGTCTCTTTTAGACTGAAAATGTTGTAGATATCTTGTTTCTTTATATTTTCAACTGTTCACCCAAAGAACCGAGCCACCTCGTGGCATCTTGGGCCGCGTTTCAGACACGATAATCAGATTCTACTGACCCATAGAAATCTCTGCTGCTGCTTATTATTTGTCACTTTTATTATAAATTGATTAAAAATATATTTTCCTGATTGGTTAATTGTCGTGCTGTTGACAGGTTTTCTATCTAATTCTCTGAGGTTAACTGTTACCATGGTGATTTACCACTGTTACCATGGTGATTTACCACCGTTACCGTGGTGATTTACCCCCGTTACCATGGTGATTTAAAAGTGCACCAGCGTCGAGAGCCGGATAACGCACTAATAATAACGGCTTCGTGATACAGGTCTCAGGATGCACTGAGGGATGATGGGTAAAATGAAAAATAACATTGTTGGTGAATTTGGCAGCCGTGTGTGCAGCTGTTATGTCAGTGGCCAATCAGGAGGCCTCAAAACCCGCCCACCAGCCAATCAAATACAAGTCCTTGACAGCTTGCTTATTATCTTCCAATCAGAAACTTCTTGTCATCCAATAAGAAGCAGGAAGAGGCGGGTCTCCTCTCAGTAGGCCAATCAAGAAAGCCCTTATAAGTAGCCAAAAAAAAGAGAGAAGAAAATCAGCGAATAAAAAAACGTCCTCGCTGTGAGCCAATCAGAGAGAGAGCCCGCCCAATAGTTCCCGCCCACCGAGCCGACTGCCAATCAGAACCTTCGTCAATCTCTTCGGGCTCGGCTTCAGCCAGGGGCCCGGGGCCTTCCCCTCGGCTCTCCTCCAATCAGAATCCTCCTCCCTCCACTCCGCTGTTGCGATGCTGGTTGTTGATTCGCTGTCGGACAGACGCTGACGCTCGTCGTCGTCGTCATCGTCGTCGTCGTCAATCGGCATAAGGAAGGAGAACGGCGCACCTGAGCTCCCAGAAGGCTTTGCGTGGCGGGTGGTCCTGTCGTCTCTCTCCACCCTCCTCTCCTCCTCGTTTGTCGCTCTCCTCCTGCTCTTAGTCTCGCTCCTCCTTCTCTCCTTCATTCCTCCAGATTCCTCCACCTCCACCTCCTCCTGCGGCAGCAACATATCCCAAGATCGAGCACTGATCCTGGGTAAACTCCTGCTCCTCCTCCCCTGCTCCCTCTGGTTGTCCCGCTTCTCCTTTGGCCTGACAGTCTGGCTTCTTTTCCTTCTCTCCTCCTCCTCCTCCTCCTCCCGTGCCTCCTCCTCCACTACGTCTAGGTCCAGATCAGGAGGCCCTAACCCTCCTCTTCCTCCTGTTCTTCGTTTGGTTTCTCCCTCTCTCCTTGTCCTCCTCCTCTCTCCTCCTTCTCCTCCTCCCGTACCACCGCCTCCTCCCCTCTGCTGGCTGAGGGAGGCGGTTGTCATGGTTACTGTTTTCACATCTTGCTCCTCTGTGTGTGAAGAGGAGGAGGGGGAGAGGGCTCCTTCCTCAGGGCCTGACAGACAGACAAACAAACATGTTGAGCTGCAGTTCCTCCAACGTCCACCAGATGTCAGTACAGTTTTTATTCAGTTATTTAAATGCACAAAAATAAAAGATTTAAGACTTCTTCTATGCTCACAAAAGGCTCATTCCTCTCCAATTTTGGTTCACAAATGTATTATAATCCATAAATCAAGATGCTGATTTGACAGCATCATTATTACACTGCCTTGGCCGGGTCACTCTAAAAGGTCACTCACAACACACAATGCTACAGATGTCGTCTTTTAGAGGGAGCATGCCATGCAGACTGCAGGAGTCCACCAGAGCGGTTGCCCGTGAATTAAAATGATTTAATGAGTGTGTATATATATAAGTATTACCATAAGCCAAAGGGCTGCACAATATTGGAAAAATTTGACATTGCAATATAATATTTTCCCGCGATAATAAATAAAATATACAGAAATATTTACCATACATTTTGTAGACTACATTTTAAAGTTAAATGCATCAATCTGGTGCACTGTGAGGAAGCAAAATTAAGAGGATAGATAAACAATGTTGTGCTCTTGTAAACAATTGAATCGTAAACCCTTTGGTTGTGTAGATGGTGATGAGAGTCAACTCCGGTGGATGGATTATCTTGGCAAAGTTGATTTACACAGATTTTAACAAACTTGTGCTCATTATTTGAGAGAAATTAGCCTTTTGTGGACACATTACCACCATACTATCAACATGTTTAAAAACATAAAGATGGAGGGTGAAAAGTGAAAGGAAAGGAAATGAAATGAAAGAACAGGAAGTACCAACCGCGAATTTTCAGTGCGTCCAATCACGTAGAAGCAGGGTTCCCCCTGTTTAGAGTTGGTCATACAGAGAGACAGGCTGGACAACTCCACTGTGGAGGAAGAGGACAGGAAGTACAAGAGGAAGAGGACAGGAAGTACAAGAGGAAGAGGACAGGAAGTACAGGAAGTACAGGAGGAAGAGGACAGGAAGTACAGGAGGAAGGAGAGAAAAGAGAAAGTACAAT
This sequence comes from Cottoperca gobio, assembly GCF_900634415.1. Classification (NCBI taxonomy): domain Eukaryota; kingdom Metazoa; phylum Chordata; class Actinopteri; order Perciformes; family Bovichtidae; genus Cottoperca; species Cottoperca gobio. Next base: position 13,180 of record NW_021166963.1, on the reverse strand, counting down.
TTCAAGAGCTGTGATTCAGAGAGTTGTGAAGTGAGAAGAGTCAGATAATTTTACTAAAATCGTTAATTTCTTTAACGATCTGTCAAATATTTTAATTCTCTGGTTTTTACCAACTCAAAGACAAAAATACGACGACATGACAAAGAGATTTCTTCATCAGCTGTGGAAAGAAACTATATTTACTTAAGTGCAACATTTGAAGCACACAGTTGTTCGCCACTTCTGGTTGCTACATTTTTAAAGAGCTTTACGCCCAGAAACGTCCCGAACACAGAAACATTAAAAGTAAAGAGAAGCTGCAGATACAGAAACTGTAAACATGTTTTTTTTTAGGAATTCCTACAATTCTGTCGCTAAAGTAATCTTGAAGATTTAAATTGAAATAAATGTTAATTTACGATCTATTGCCGGATGAGCTAACACGATGGGGATTGAGTCTCTGACCCTCTGATGAAAGCCCTTTTACATTCGCAGTATTACCACCCGGGAATTCCCACGTGTTTGTATCTGAGAAGCCGCGTCAAACCTAAAACACGCCCGTAGCTGCAGGCAGCTCCTGACAGGACGCCGACTATCATGCTCACTTTAAATATTTCCAATTTATAAAACTGTATACTTCTACTTCACTACATTTATTTAAATGATAAAGATTGCCAGCCGAGAACAAACTCCCCAAACGTCCCACACAGTTTAACTTCACTGCATCAGGTTGTCTCACCGTAGTCGGGCACGTATCCGTTTCCTTTCTTGAGGACGAGGTGGATTCGATGTCCTCCTCTCCTGATCTGCTCCACAGCCTGACTGTGAGTCATCCCTGATGTACTGTCTCCGTTTATCTCCACCAGCTGGTCCGACACCTGAGACAGCAGGTACGACATAACATCATCAAACTGCACAGGGAGCCACATGTAGGAGCTGGTTATTAATGAAAGAATGACCTGCAGACGTGCAGCTTTATACATCTTTAGTCGTGGATTTAATTGTTTTATGCATCTTGTGTTTATTTCTCTTCTTGCATATCAAATCATATTTTCCATTGACATTCAGCATCAAACAATTTCCATGAGATGAGTTTCAAAGAAAAATAAATTGAAACAGTGAAAAGTAGGAACAATCTGGCATATTAGGCGTTACATATTCAACACAGTTTTCCCAGTTGTGACTTTCAATTCCAGTTTATGAGTTTACTTGCTGTTATTTTATAAAAGAAATTAAATGTCCGTCTGTGCATTTGAGTCTCTTTTTGTTTTCTGCTCCTGTTCCTCCATGTTTACCATCCATCCATCGTCTACCGCTTATCCGGGGTCGGGTCGCGGGGGCAGCAGCTACAGTAAGGAACCCCAATCTTCCCTTCTCCGGGCCACATCCTCCAGCTCCGACTGGGGGATCCTGAAGCATTCCCAGTGAGGAGATATAATCTCTCCACCGAGTCCTGGGTCTTCCCCGGGGTCTCCTCCCAGCTGGACGTGCCTGGAACACCTCCCTAGGGAGGCGCCCAGGTGGCATCCTTACTAGATGCCCGAACCACCTCAACTGGCTCCTTTCAACGTAAAGGAGAAGCGGCTCTACTCCGAGTCTCTCATGGATGGCTGAGCTTCTCACCCTATCTCTAAGGGAGACGCCAGCCACCCGTCTGAGAAAACCCATTTTGGCCGCTTGTACCCGTGATCTCGTTCTTTTGGTCATGACCCTTCATGACCATAGGTGAGGGTAGGAACGAAGATCGAGCGGTAGATTGAGAGCTTTGCCTTCTGGCTCAGCTCTCTTTTCGTCACAACGGTGCGGTAAAGTGACTGTAGTACCGCCCCCCGCTGCTCCGATTCTCCGGCCAATCTCTCGCTCCATCGTCCCCTCACTCGCGAACAAGACCCCGAGGTACTTGAACTCCTTCACTTGGGGTAATGGCTCATTCCCTACCCGGAGTAGGCAATCTACCGGTTTCCTGCTGAGAGCCATGGCCTCAGATTTTGAGGTGCTGATCCTCATCCCAACCGCTTCACACTGACCGATCCAGTGACTGTTGAAGGTCATAGACCGAAGGTGCCATAAGGACCACATCATCTGCAAAGAGCAGCGATGAGATTCTTAGGCCACCGAACTGCAACCCCTCTCCTCCACGACTACGCCTTGATATCCTGTCCATGAATATCACGAACAGGATTGGTCCACGTTTACCTGTTCTGATAAATTCACTGCGTACTTCTCTGAGGAAAACACATGGTCTGCTTTACAGTCATACTGCTTTTTAAAAAGAGTCCTTTAACACTTCCTGTACTGATATTTCACATTAAAACCAACCAATCCTGGTATCGGCAGGAAGTTTTGAGTTTTAGTGACTTAACGATTTAATAAAAACGGTAAAGTTGATGTATTTTGATTTAATTAGAGAACCGTATTTGTGTTGAATAAAAGTGCAACTGCAACTTATTTTCAGTTTCAATAATGTCTTTAAACAAACTTCAGTTAAATTCAGTTTGAATGATAAAAGCAGAAAATATTCCCTTTTTTATAAAAAGCTGATACCAGTAAATTGTTGGCAGTTTTGCTTAAAAAGTCAAAAAATAATGAAAATAATACGTTTTTGTTTATTTTCAGGCTCTAATTTGTTTACATGCTTAAATTTTAGATTTTATTTGAGGATTGATGGTAATCCAGAGTTGGCCAAGAGGATGTCACACAGTTTTAAATTTGGTAAACAGATCATTCAAATATCCTGAGCTCTTCACACTTCTGCCTGTAGGGGGCGCTACCTGCACTTCTAGACCCTCTTGTTGAATATTTAAAGCTCAGCGCTGTGGAAGAAGCTGGATGTTGAATGTTTGATGCTCAGCGTCTCACGGCTGCAGACAAAAAGGAGTGAGATCCTGAAACTCATAAATAAATTAAGTGATTTAATCTCACAAAGGAGCGTTCGTCTGTTTCATATCGCGTGTTGCTGACGCGTCTTTTCACACCTGAAGTGCCGAGAGATCGTCCTGGTGAAGTGTTAACCGCTGCAGGAATGCGTCGCATGCAGATTAGGAAACTAACAGACGTGTAAACTGACACCGAGGACATACTTTATATTTGATACTGTAGAGAGAAGTGGATAAGGGTGCAATTCACATTCATGCGTTTATTCTTTACGTTGTTGTGACGGCATGATCCGTCGATGAGTGTTAAGGTGCACAGGCACTCCAAAAATAGGCACAAATTTTTTTTACAAAATACTGAGAAAAACAAAAAGGAAAAAAAAGCATCAGCTTCCATACTACGGCTGACACACTACTGATTTTTTCAAAATATTGTACACACGCCATATAGGACACATCGGGTGAGATAACCTGCATCACCGTATAGGGACACTTAAAACCGAAACTGGCCCAGTGCCCAGAATTTTCAGGGAAAAAATCTTATATCTGGTTGGATTTTTTTGTAAAGTGTCAAAGAGCTTTCTGCATTGCATTGTGATTGACTTGATGCTGGAAAATGTTTATCTGATGGTGACTGTCTGTGAACGTTCTTTGAGTTGTCTGTGATTCTCGACTTTGCATAAGAGGCCTTTTTCCTAGTGGTCATCTTAACGACTTAGAGACCGGAGCATTTGCCGAGGGGATTAAGTTTAAAAGCAGGTCCGGGAAAGTCGTGCGAGGTTGTGTCCTCTCCAGAGAGAGAGAGAGGCGGCCGAGCCTAGCTCCCGAAACCGTTTAAAGGTTAGCAGGAATAATATAAGAGGTCACGAAAAGGCGGACTGAACAACCCAGCCGAAAATTAATCTCTGTGGGCTAAGGGCCCGCTGGTAGCAGTCCGCTGTGTGTTCCGAGAGTGCCACGGGCGACAGGTGCTTTTTCCTCCGCTGGGAGGAAAACGTGTCGCTCACCTGGCGAGAGAGTCTCAGTTTCTGACGCTGACTGAGAGCTGCTCGCTTCATTGTTTGTGCTTTTAAAAAGTTGTGTGAACAGCTGGAGGTTACTGAGGAGAGGCGACAACGGGGCAGACGGAGCTTGAATAATAAAGTATATTTATTGCTGGTTCTACCGCTGTCCTTCCCGTAGCCAGATTCCACTGTTCAGTATTGTATATTTCCCCCTGAGTATACGCTTCAATACTTTATGTTTTATTTAACTCTCAATATCTGTTGTTTGGGGTTGACGAGGAAAAACACAGAAAGAAAAACGTAATCATGACAGAAGATGTGCAGCTCGGATGATGAGTCGACTACAGCAAATTAACCGGCAGCAGTTTTGATAATAAATTAAAAGTATTTTTTAAGCTGCAGTTTGAAGAAGCTCCGTCTACGTCTTGTATTGTTTAATGACAATAAAGCTGTGAACCTAATTCACTGATTTACTTATGTTTTGGGTTTAGTTTGTTTGTCTGTCAGCAGGATTACAGAAGAACTACAGCCGAGAATTAACTCTTTCATTTTGGGGCAGATTCACAAATTATTTTCCACTTTTGTCAAGATTACGAGTTAGTTTATTTAGTTTTCTTTGTCTTTTCTCATTTTAAACTAAATATATTTGGGTTTAATATTTGCTGCTGGACATTTCAATAAATCCACTTCTGCTTTCAGTCATTTTTGTTTCACCAAATTACCATTAATTGATAAAATAACTGAGATATCGCTAGATTATTAAATTAACAGTTTGCAGCTGTAGTTAAGTACCTGTTAGTGGTGTGAGGCCTCACTGTTTGTTTTTTAACCTTAATCCTACTAACTGGGGTCCCTCAGACCCCTGAGCTAATACCTTTTGTCCCTCACAGGTGCTCTATTCTATCTTTCATGACTTTGTCAATCAATTTGTTCTTAATGACTTCATATCATTGTTTTCTGTTATAATTGATGCAGACACGGATGCTGCAGACTCAGATTTGGGCTCCGTCAATATGCAAAGTTCCTCTAACTTTCCTAAATAATTGTTAAATAATTAACAATAATAAAACATTTTGCTCTGATGGCTGTTTCTTAAGAGTTGTTTATTCTCAGGGACCCCAGTCGGTATGTAAAATATGTTTGTAGGTGGAGGGTTAACAAAGCGCAGATATCGCCCCCTACAGGCTGCAGTGTGTATGACGCCCCAATGTAAAAGTTTGTTCTGATGGAGGAGCTGCAAGAACCACGAGCAGGTCACTGAAACCCTCACGATTCATCTTCTGATGATCAGGAGTCTCACTCTGACCCAAAGTGCTGGACTGACAAAAAACAAAAGCACTTCCTGCAGCTCTTTCACAGTAAAAGCCTTCCAGAGAAGAGAACTGATTCTGGCTTTTACTGTGAAACAGCTGCAGGAAGTGTGCGTGTGTGTATGTGTGTGTACCTGTATCTTGTTGCTACGTTGGGCCGGCCCCCCCTCCATCAGTCCCAGTACATACAGTCCCATGTTGTACTCGCTGCCCCCCCCTCAGAGAGAAACCGAAACCTGTCGGACCTCGCTCCAGATCCACGTTGTAGAACCTGGACTCCTCCTGACAGACGATACATTTAATTATTACCACTTTTAATCCTGCTTTTTATTATCACTACTATTAGTAATACTTCTACTATTGCTTACTTCTCTACGACCACCACAACTGCTTCTGCTGTTTGACCCTGATGAAGGCCGCAGGTCCGCAACGCGCTGGTCTTACAATAAATTTATTTTATATTCTATCTATATAGTGTTGCTGGAGCTTTGACCTTCACACGGATGTTTATTTGGGGTGTTAGAGTCAGTGTCAGGAAGAAAAACTAAGATTTATGGGGTGTATAAGAGAAAATAAAATTTCTTCATTTTGGAAACATAATAATATTCTGATATAAAGTCCTAATTTTACGGAAAGAATGATAAAGTTGGAATTTATAAAACCAGAATTACAAGTATAATATCAGAAAAAAGGTGTGAAAATTAGAATAAATTCTATATTGATATTTCAAGTGTTTTGTCCATGTATACTGTACAAATACTACAAGATGTGTTTCATTATTACCTTTAAGTCATTGTTGAACTCAGCTCAGCCTCATCTTTCATCATACTTTCACAATTTTACCCTCAAAAAACTAGAACTTTATTCTCATAATATTGCAGCATTTAAAGTTGTTTGTTACTATTTTATATCAAATTATTACAACTCTTATTTTCATAACATCACGTTACTTTTCTCTTACTGAGGCAGTTAATCCTGAAGATGTTGAATCTGATCTGAGAGCAGCTCTTAAAACAGAAACATTAGTTTGTACTGAAACTACTGTGAGACTGTGAGGGGTCGGACTGACCTTTGACCTGCTTCTGGATCCTTTCATCACCCGGCCGTCAATATCCAGATCTGCTCCCTCTGACAGAGAGGACGAGTCTGAAAGTGATAAAATATCATTTCACAAACCTTCTGGACAATATAAATCATATTTTCACAAAACCTAAGAAGCATGTTGGTGTCTGAACGTCTCCACTTGAGTCTGTTCACAGCAGAAAGTGGAACATCAACATTAACGTGACAATAAGTTTCCATCAGTGTTTTAAAAAGCTGGTTTAGTGTCTGTGGTCTTTGTGTAAACCAGCTCTCTGCCGGGCCAGCTTGTTGTTCCTTAACGCTGCAACTCCGCTGGTAAAAGTTCACAGAAAGTTAGAAAATGTGCACAACAGTCAAGCTTCACCTGTGTGTGTGTGTGTGTGTGTGTGTGTGTGTGTGTGTGTGTGTGTGTCCGTCCGTACGGTGTCTCGGTGTGATGCTCAGTCTCAGTGTGTTCCCGGCTCTCCTCAGGATCTGGGCGAGGTCTCGGTGCTGCAGACCTCCGACCGCTCGACCCTCCACCGCGTCCAGCTGGTCTCCAGGCTGGATCTGCCCGCTGCGAGCCGCTGGACTGCCTCGACGCACCGTCACGAACCGGTGAGACATCAGGGAGGGGGCTGTGGGGGGGCACAGGGTCAGACATCATTATTACAAACAACTGCTACTGCTGTATAAGTGTTAGTCAGTGTCGGGAAGAAAAAACTGAGATTTTGAGGAAAATAATAACTTATTGAGAATAAAGTCGAAGGAAATGTCAGAATATTCTGATATAAAGTAAAAACTTTACAAAGAATAAAAGAAGATAGTAATTCTTCTAGAAAACAAGTATTACAAGTAAATATCACAAGAACAATTAGAATTAAGTCAATAAAGTGTTTAGAGAATAAATGTTGTTATGAATGAACTGAGGATAAAACACTTGTTGTATCCTGACAGTTTATATGCAGTAGGTTCCTCTGATAGTAGGAAGGCAGACAATGATAAAGTTCACCTGGCGTGTCACCATGTTCGCAGATCTCAGCTCTTAACAATTTGATTATTACTGACGATAAAACTACCAAAATAAAAGCTAGAGATGACAAAGTGGCCTTAGTGAGGAAAAATAGATCAATCGAGGACACGAGTTATTAATTGTGACGCAAAACAACAACGAAGGCACTCGCAAGGACGACAGAGAGACGCAGAACGGCCATTTTTAATATTTTAAAATGTGCGCAGTATATAAGTATATAAATATACTGAAGTGCTGCTTTGGTGACGCAGATACCGAACACTTTGCATACATCCACCATGAAGTTTCCCTTCTGATGTACAAACTATAACGTCTGCAGTCTCTAAGTCGTTATATTGCAGACAACATGTCCTCACGATCTCCGTCTCCTCATTAATTGTCTTTTACTAACAGTAATCTCTTGCACAGCTCGTGTTGACGTCTCATCCTCGAGCTCTTAGCGCTCTACAACAAGTGACTCGGCCTTGTGCACTGTCAGCAGTATTTATTATTTAATGAAATTGATTTAATGAATCATAACTAATAAGTAAATCATGGCCTCGATATACACGTTCTCACTATGGCCACTCTCCGTTAACTCGGGGATCTCCCTCCTCTCTGACGGCTGTGTAATAATAAATGTGTTTTAATTATTGAGGTGTGTTCAGTCTGCTCGGCTGAACTAACAGCTGCTGCAGCAGGAAGGAGAAGAGAGGAAGCTGCAGTCAGTCGGCTGTCACGTCCACACATCCTGACCAGGAGAAAGTGTCGGCATCAGCAGGAAGATGACCCGTTTGTGTTTCCCTGACAGCGACCTCTAGTGGACGGCTCATCAAAGAGTCTAAACGAGTCACATCAAGGCCCAGACGTATTCACTTTATTGACAATATATATTATATATTGTCGCATTTCCCATAAAGTCTTTTCACAATTTGTTCCACACAAACCTAAAAAAGTTGCTGCACTTCGGTCACAGTAACCTTCAGCCAACTCACAACAACCTGAATATGATGAGTCGATGGTCGTGTGGCACATTTATTAATACAAAGTAAAAGATCTTTGTATTTAGTTTTCATGTCCAACACAGTCACTACAATACATTTCTGTCAGGCACATAACGCCCTTAAAATGACAAATAAACTTTGCAGTCAAGCGAAACTAACTGATGAATGGAGCGTATTTATAGAGCGCTTTGCTAATCGGTGCGACAACTCAAAGTGTTTCACAACACATCTCAGCATTCACACAGAGTCAGGGGCTACCATACAAGGTGCCACACGCTCATGAGTAGTGATAAACACTCGCACACCGTTGACCAACAGGAACTTTAGGGTTCAGTTTCTTGCCCGAGGACACTTCGACATGTTGACCGAAGTCTATCTTAAAGATCTCATATTACCTTATAAACCAACGAGAGCAGGGGTGTCCAAACTTTTTTCACTGAGGGCCACATACAGAAAAATATACGAAGGGCTGGGCCACTCATACTTTTGAGGTATATTGCCTAAAAAAAAAAAATCAACGGGGAGGGGATGAGGGGAAAAGGGGATGGATATATCTCAAGCTTGTTAAACAAATAAGTTATTGGGCTTGTTAACACATCAACTAACGTTAGTTAGAAAATGTTATCAACTTTAATTGACAGAATGTATTGAAACATTGAGCTTATTCACATGAATACTGTGTAATATATGTTTTAACTCTCCTATAATGGGAACAGCGTTGCACTCAGTGGGAGCAGTGATGCTTTGGACTGAAGGATGCTGCAGGTCAGGAGTACGTTTGATGTTTGAGATACGAAGGACATCACAGAGATGCTGTCGCTCATTTTGGTTCTCAATCTGCTTTTGTTAACAGAAAATGTTTGCTCACATATTTGAGTGGGGAAGTGTGCAACATTGAAGTTGCGTAGTTGTGTCTCAAAGAGACGGAGCTTCACACAGAGTGCTTTCATGTGCGCAGTCGGCTCTTGTTCAGTGTTGATGTGACCAGTAAGATCAACTAAACAGGTTTGTCAAACATGAAGGGTCACTCAGCTCATGAAGAGGTCGCTCCTTCGCTTTCAAAACAGATCGATTTCTGATCACAGGGAATAAAACCGCTGCAGCACGGAGCCATGACTCAGCCAGCGCACATCGGAACTGTGGAGTACGTCCCCGTATTCAGCATCGACATCATACAGGAAAGCTTGAAATTCTCTGTGGTAAAGTTTTCGTGCTCAATGTTGTGCCCTTTAGACCCCTAAGACCGAGCAGTAACGCAAAAGTTATCGTCAACTCCCCGCAAACAAAATGAACAGCTGTGCGGTGTCTGTCGCATCTGTGCTCTCATCACATGCAATCGAGTAAAAATCTAAAGCACAAGCTTTATCTGACACTTGATGTTTTAAATTAGCTGACAAGTCAAAACTATGTTTCTGTGTTAGACCTAAGAAGTACAAAACATTCAAGTGCAAGTTTCTATCTGGGCCATAATTCCGTTATACTTTTAGAATTTGCTGCGGGCCAATAAAAAATGGGTCGTAGTTTGGACACCCCTGAACTAGAGCATTGCGCTCCCAGACTGCAGGGTTACTAAAGACTTTCCTTTTTGATAAAGCTTATAGTTAGGGCTGGCTCAGGTTTGCCCTGGATCAGCCCCTAGTTATGCTGCTATAGGCTTAAAACTGCCGGGGGACACCTCCCTGCTCTCTTCCTTCTCTTCTCTCTCCTCCCCTCCCTCTCTTCTTCTCCCTCTCTATCTGTATACATTTATGTAAATGGTAGGTTACTAACTCATCATCCGGGGCATCATCCCAGAGTTTTCTGTCTCTCATGTGGCAGGTTGCACTGATAAAGTTTACGTCAGGATCATGAATCGTGGCTGCGCCTGCTGACCTGGTCCTGCTGGACACCGGGAAGCCTTTTTTACATTTCCTGGATTCATCCAAACTTTCTCTTTTTCAAACACAACATCATTTCTGTCAAATGTTGTATTTGTACTATGTTGTTTATCCTGTACACACGACATCTATTGCACGTCTGTCCGTCCTGGGAGAGGGATCCCTCCTCAGTCTCTCCCTGAGGTTTCTTCCATTGTTCCCCTTTAATTATGGGGTTTCTTTAGGAAGTTTTTCCTTGTGCGATGCGAGGGTCTAAGGACAAAAGGGTCTAAGGACAGAGGGTCTAAGGACAGAGGGTCTAAAGACAGAGTAAGAAGAACGTACTCTGTGCTTTATTTGTGTGTTAAAAGGTTCAAACCCATTACTTAATCTTTTTGGAAGCTGTTGCTTCAACCTGTCCCCAGCTCTGAACTCATGTGGTGTTCTCAACAGAGAAAAATAACATTTGTGGGAGTCGGTTCTCGAAACACCGGCTGCCAAGTTCATTACACCACACACACACACACACACACGCACACACACACACACACACACACACACACACACACACACGATTATGAATCGGTGTGGAAATGTCAAAGAGGGAGAGAAATTCTCGGAATGATTTTCTGGCTCAGAGACATTAATCACCTTCTGAGGACTAAGAAACAGTTTCTGCTTCAACAGAGAGACAGACAGACAGGCAGACAGACAGTATTAAACTGACCCTGTACCAATGAAGCAATCCCAACTTGTCTGTTTGCATAGTTTCATGTTATGAAATCAAACGGCAGCAGAGCAGATGAAACACGAAGGACAGAAACCAGACTTCAAACCTGCTGTGAATGTGAACAAAGTTTCTCAAACCAAACCAATGAAAACTAAACACGGGTGCAAGGTGATCAGTAGTGAAGTATAACTGCAGCATTGAACCTCTGTGCTTTTTAGTGTGTGGAACAACACTTAACAGGCTTTAAAAAGTGTGTCAGAGGCTTTACAGTTACATCACAAGCAGCTGTGTCTCCATCAGGGAACTACATCTGGACAATCAGCTGCTTCATTCTGATTCTCAAGGAGATTTGTGACACTGACACATAAACAGCATCAATCTCCTGCCCTCTAGTGCATCTCGCCCTTATTTCCTGTCATCGCTCTGCTGTCTGTAATGAAGCCATAAAAATGTCCCAAAAGAACTCAATGAATAATGTGTGTAGAGGAGTTTCAGATTGGATCTGCTGAGGCAGGAAGCTGAGAAGAGTCAGACTGCCTCTCTTCATGTGTCAACTCAAGACTGAAGTTCAGCTGCAGTTTGTCAACCAACAGCAGCACCTCATAGTCCTGCGTCTGCAGGAAGTCACTGAAGAGACGCGAAGAACAAAGAGACGCAAAAACAACAAAAAGACACGTAAAAAAACCATACGTAATAAATCAAACACGAAGACACTCAAAACGTGTGTGTGGTGTGTGTGTGTGTGGTGTGTGTGTGTGTGTGTGTGTGTGTGTGTGTGTGTGTAGTGTGTGTGCTTGTTTGTTGAGTTTCCCACACCGACTGTGATGGATTATTCTCTCTGCTGCAGGTTTCAAGTTTCTGAAGGTTGATTTTCACAGAAATGAATTGAAACTCTTTTCTGTCTGGTGGTAAAGAATCCCGTCAACTTGATGGTGGATTTAGAAAATGTCGCATTTCCCAGTTTCTCTTGGTCCTGAGAGAGTTTGGGCTGGTCAGGGCCGTTGTGTTGATGTTGCCTGTAAAGCTCAGACACAGTATGTGACTCTGGGCTGAATAAATAAACGGGACTGGACTCCGCCGGAGTGTAAAGTAAACAGGATTCATAGAGAATGGACTGAAACAGGAAGAAACACCAGCATGCTCCTTTAAAGTCAGCTTTCAAAATATCAAAGAATCAAAGTGTGTGTGTGTTTAACAGTGTTTGAACTGAACACACTCACAGAGAGGTTAGCATGAGATCTGATAAGCAAAGTGCTGAGTTCAACAACATGAAGCTGCAGAGAGAAACATAAACGTAGCAGCAGGAGAGTTTGATGTTATTCAGACGGACAGCTGGAAGGAAACTCTGACCAAAAAACGATCCCTGTGCCTCTGAAAACACCAACAGGAAAACATGGAACACAGTGCGACTGATAGCAATTACATAACCTTAAACGGCTGGGATGTACAAATATAAGAATATGTGGAAGAAATCAACATGAACACTGACTATGTTTCCATGCACACTAATGTAACACTATGACAATTCTTTCAATTTGACACGTCATGTAAACATGTTCTGTTATTAGGACGATATTCAGAATTAGGACGATTTAAGACATGAGGGATATGTCGATATTATTGGGCTTTGAGGAGCTTTCCTTGAACATGTTTACAGCATTATATTTGGAATATGCGTCTCAATCGAAGCTTTAACCGAAGTTTGCCTGTTTACAGATTCGGAGTCTGTTCTCGTGTAGCCGTGAAAAGAAAAGCTTCAAGAACAGTTTTGCAGAACAGTGACGACGAGGGTCCAGGAGCAACATGAGGGCAGCTAAAAGAGGAGAATTAAAAGTTAAAGGGCGTAGTCGTGGGTCGTATGTCAGGTCAGCGTTTTACGTTAATCAGAGTAAACGGTTTAGGAATATTGTCTTATTCGGAAAAGGGAAAAACGCATTTACATTTTTATTGTTTGCGTGAGACATGAGTGAGCATGTTGCCGGATTGGAAACAGTTTCCTCTTTGATTTAGTTGCATTATTAACACAATGTTGCTGATCGTGCAGTGAACTGTATTTGTCATTTATATTTATCTACCCGTCCAACTGAGAGGGACAACACTCGACGCGACACTACAGTCGGCCATCTTGTTTACGAGTATTAATATTCAACTGTAAAAGTATTAGCATCAAAATATACTTAAAGTAAAAGTACTCTTTAAGCAGAACGATACACATCATATTATTGTATTGTATGCAGCTGGTAAAGGTGGAGCTCACTTTGTATTAGTTCTCTGTGTGAGATCAGTTCTCTGCAGAACTCTATGAATCATGTATTCGAACATTTTGTGAAACTTCTCAGACTCCAGATCT
>NW_021166962.1:38228-38730 GCF_900634415.1 Cottoperca gobio | reverse complement strand
TTCATCTGGAGTCGTGTTTCTGACAGCAGCTCCATGCGGCTCTTTAACAGCGACATGTGTTCACTTGTTTCACCAGCGAGTCGCTAACTTTGCTGGAAACGTCACAGCTATTTAACAGCTTCCTCTGAACGTATGTTTCCCTATCGACTGAGTAACTTAGCACTCGTGTTCCGCACTGTTGTTCCCGTTATAATGAATTCATTTAGGACCAATTATTTTTAAATTGTCTGCACGTCTTACGGATTGATCTCGGGGTGACATGCGTCTCTACTCGATGAGAGATGTTTCTGCTCCATGTTCTGCTCCACGCTTCACGCAAACGTTTCTACACAACATCTCTGAGCTGCGAGTTTCTGAAGACGCCTCAGACCTTCGATGATCAGGGATATCAGCTGGATGATATAAGCATCAGAAAAACTTTCACCAGTAATACAAGTGGGCACAGATGCTTTACTGTGGAAGAAATACTGTTGGACTGCGGCCAGATGTTTGGGAAGACGTG
>NW_021166962.1:0-38128 GCF_900634415.1 Cottoperca gobio | reverse complement strand
GACTCCATTTACAGTAACAGGTTTCTTTTTTTTTATCAAACCATGAATAAATTATTCAGCGAGAGCGAGCGAATGATTGAGAAAGAAGAACGATGACTCACGTCTCTTTAATAACATCTTTCTCTCTTTCGGCCTCATCAATAATTCAGACTCCATTATGATCCGGCTTCACCACCTCCCCGTTTGTTTCACAAAGACGTCGAGGGAGCATCTTTACCTATTGCACTAAGACGTGTAGGAAACACTTTACTCAACTTTGTCCACCTGATTGAATGGCCACTTGTGGAAACCAGTAAACGTTTCAAAAGAAGCACAATTTCTGTTTTGCGAGGGTGAAATTAAATCTGATATTGTTCTCTAGAAAGCAAGACGGCTGAATTCAGTCACGACTTTGCTCTGTGGCCCATTAGCGTGATTGCATCTCCATTTTTCATTGTCTGCATGACATTTTCCCCCATTGTGCAGCTTCGCTGTCTTCGCTGTGGGCTTTTTCTATTTGTTCAGTCGTTTGTTGTTTGCTCATTCATCACAAGCAATCTCTATGAGACTAGAGGGTCAAACTTCGAGAGACCAAGGGGAGCGGCGCGCTTCGACATTTTAAAAATCGAATTAGTGAATTTGGTTAAATTGGTACAGGTCACAGCAAAGTGACGTATGAAAGGACAAAGACATTGTTTGTGCTGCTCTGGAAACTTCTGACCAGATCGCTGTGCAAGATGGGGACAGACGGATGAAGAACGCTCAGCAGTGCACGTTTTAAAAGTTTTAAACTTTTGAGAAACGATTGAATCCATCCTTTACGACAGTTATGTGATTATTAGGAGTTGGTTCATGGAGGTAAGCAGTTGGTGGCCCCGTCTGTCCAGTACGAAACCTTTGCAGAACCGGGCGAAACACGATATTTGTTTTCCGCGAAAATTGAAAATGTGCATAAAAAGAGTTGGATTTAAACTGAGCTGCAGGAGTTCCTCCGCGCCTGTAGGTGGCAGCGTTGTGATTCACCTGTCGCTCCAGGGGCCGCTCCACTCCTTCTCCCCCCAGGGGTTCCTCATGCGGATCATGTGCAGCTTCTCCGACTTGAAGAAGGCCAGCAGTCCGTGACCGAGCCGCACTTTCCGTACGTCTGTCACGGCGTAGGCGTGGCCTTTGACCAGCCCGCAGTCCAACCGAGCCTCCATGTCCTCTATCGTGGTCGCCTGGGAAACAGCAAAGCGGCGAGAATTATTCCTTGGAAACAGAAGCTTTTGTGAATCTCCAGAAATATGTAAAAGACGGAGGCTGGCACAGTTTCCTGGGAAATTATAAACAGGTGTTAAAAGGTTTAAAAGAGCACACGGGGAAACATTTCATGTTGCATTATTTTACATTAATCATTTGCTTCTTCTTTGTCGCATACAAAGGATTCATCTTAAATCCTTTCAGTGAGAGAGGCCACAAGTCGTGTGGCCTCTCTCACTGGTGCGTCTTGTAAATAAAAAACATCACACACACACACACACACTGGAAGATTTGTGTGATGGGACACACATTTGAGCAATGCGCCATGTGTAAATGAAAAGCTTTGGAGGGAAAGGGGGAACGAGAGGAGAGTCATTACAGCGTTATCAAAATTGGTTCTTCGATCCAATAATTACGTGTTCGCTGCACTTGCGGCTTTTTTTGTGAGACATTACACCGACTTTTATCCGTGCAACAACTGAGAGCGTGATTCATATGTCAAACAGACAGTTGCACAGACATGACAAATAGATGTACTTCATGGAGTTCTGAAACTTTGTCCAAAGTGGAGCTGTGAGAAGGAATACTGAGTCCGCGTTATCTAAAAATACAAAAGATAATTGATGTATTTCATGGAATCAGTTTTCTCAACGTGTAAATCTCAAGTCAGCATCATTCTAAGCTCTGTGATTGTTTCTTGCCGAAATGCACCCTGGGAGATGTAGTGAACTCCGACCTCGACGTTCTCCTGGTCCTGAGCTTGTATCTCCAACTTTTTATGAAAGAATCAGATCTTTTCTAAAGCAGTTGAACAATCCTTTGTGCTGAGATTCAAACAGCAGAGTGAGAGAGTGAGAGTCAGCTAACGTTGGGAAACATTCATGGGATCCAGGAGTGCCCCAAATAGTTCCTCTTTTATATCCTAATCGTCTTCGGCTCCCTTGAGAACAGGTCTCTCTTTGTTAAAAATGTATTTATTGCATGTCAGGTTGGAGGTTTTCCTCGGTTAGTTTCATGTCAGGTCCAAAGTGAAGACTTCTAGTGGACACTCAGAGCCAGCAGGCTTTTTTCTCATGTTAATTCCCACTGCTTTCCCCCCTTTAGTCTGAGAGTAACAGTAGAACAGCACTTAAGATTCCCTGATCCATGAATCACGCAACTAACAGTAAATACAGGGTCTCCCTGAGGGCAGGCGTAGAATTCATGCATTCCCAGAAAAACTATTTATGAGTGAGAAACACAAGCTAAAGTAATAACAACGGATAAAAGGTGTAAAATGCCTGTTTTTGTATGCTAGTGGATATATTCCCCTCGCTCCCATGCTCAACAATAGTCCCTCCGGTGTAAAAACTCATGCATATAAAAGAGCTGTATCATTTTAAAACTTGAACTGAGCCTGAATCACAATAAGGGATTGTGATCCACTGGCTGGAGCAGGACGTCGGGGAATAGATCGGCATGAGACGCAGGGAACAAGGGCCAAAGTCAAACTCATAAGCAGCGTCCACTTGTTTCCAAGTCGAGGTTTTAATATTAATATTCATTAAGCTCTATTAGAAACACACCAACAATAACCGAGACTTTAAACATGTAATATGTAGATAAGACAACGACGAGAACTATGTTATATACGAGTTGTATAATTACATTATCCCAAACAAATTTCAAACCTAGACAAAGCTGTAAATAAATGAAGGTAATGCAGCGTTTCATCCGGTCGCCTGTGATGGCGTTGTATCCTCCTTTGAGCAGCATCAGCGTTGCAGTAAACTGACCTTTTAGCCACATTTGTACAATAACGTTTTAGATCTTAGTCCGTGTAGTGAAGGCTTCTAGAGCTCGGAAGTCTGCACCTTCAGTTATCAGAGAAACGAGCTAAGCTAACGTTAGCGGCAGCCCGGACAGCGTGCAGAGAACAAGCTGAGCTAACGTTAGCGGCAGCCGGACAGCGTGCAGAGAAACAAGCTGAGCTAACGTTAGCGACAGCCGGACAACGTGCAGAGAAACAGCTGAGCTAATGTTAGCGACAGCCGGACAACGTGCAGAGAAACAAGCTGAGCTAATGTTAGCGACAGCCGGACAACGTGCAGAGAAACAAGCTGAGCTAACGTTAGTGGCGACCGGACAGCGTGTAGAGAAACAAGCTGAGCTAATGTTAGCGACAGCCGGACAGCGTGCAGAGAAACAAGCTGAGCTAATGTTAGTGGCGACCGGACAGCGTGCAGAGAAACAAGCTGAGCTAACGTTAACGGCGGCCGGACAGCGTGCAGAGAAACAAGCTGAGCTAATGTTAGCGACAGCCGGACAACGTGCAGAGAAACAAGCTGAGCTAATGTTAGTGGCGACCGGACAGCGTGCAGAGAAACAAGCTGATGCTAACGTTAACGGCGGCCGGACAGCGTGCAGAGAAACAAGCTGAGCTAACGTTAGCAAGCAGCCGGACAGCGTGCAAAGAAACACTGGTTTTTAACGTGAAACTGCTTTATTCACTGTTTATCTGTTTAAATCACCCGGGCACTTTTGTTTTGGAGGCGTCCTCCGAGGATAATGAGGATCCCAGTAAAAACATCCTGAACGATGAAAAATGGAGGAATCCTCACCGGGAGAAGCCGACTGCAATGACACCAACTCTTTCTTTTGTTATTGTTTTGATTGAGACACCCCTAGTGTCATAATATTACATATTGTGTGTTTAATATTGAATTATAAAACAGTTTTCTCGACACTAAAATGAACTTCGTGTGTCTTTGTTCACTGAAATACATGCGGACAGCTCCCGGTTCTCTTGCATTCAATATGGGTCATTTAATAAGATGCTTTGAATGTGGTGGAACACATTAGTGCTCCCTCTTTTCCCCCTTTTGCTGCCGGTTGTCCCGCCGTTAGTAGATGTGCCTCCCTGTGAGAAGCATCTATAACAATCCAAAGGCTTCGTGCAAACATTCTGGAATGAAAGGAATCCTCAAATTGGACAAATCAGAAGCGCTTCTCATCTGTGTGTACCTCACGTAATCTCAAACACATTACTGCACCGCTTTGAAGAGCCTTTGAAAAACTGCAGAAAGAATTCATGCAGAGGTTTGTCTGTAAAGGAGGCTGAGACACACAGAGAGTCTGCACAAAGTCAACAAGAGACTTTCCATCCCTGGGTTTTAAAATGAGCAGCAGATAACACTCAGACTCTTTAAGGGCTCTGAGGCACACGAGGTCATCTCTGCTGGATTAGACAGAATAATCTTATGGTTTGATGAAATGCTAAAATGTTGTGTGGATGGATCGGCACATCATTCAGGGTCAGACGTTCATGTCTCCTTCAGGTTCAATTCTAATAACTCAATTCAATTCGTCCAATTCTTT
This sequence comes from Cottoperca gobio, assembly GCF_900634415.1. Classification (NCBI taxonomy): domain Eukaryota; kingdom Metazoa; phylum Chordata; class Actinopteri; order Perciformes; family Bovichtidae; genus Cottoperca; species Cottoperca gobio. The sequence goes on along the minus strand of NW_021166962.1, from coordinate 33,553 downwards.
GGGTTCTGATTAAAGAACAACACAAGTAATAAAATGCTCCCATCAGTCTCAGCTGTATTTGTGTTCGTGTGCTGGTTAGCGAATGTTAGCATTAAGCTCAAAGCAGCCTCACAAAGCCGCTGACGTGACGATATACTGAGCTTAACCCTAAGATCTGCACAGTTTAATGTTTGTCTCATACACACAGACACCTGTAAGAAAAGCCTGCAGCTCTCAGCTCACCCTGATGGAGCAGCTGATGAGACCGTCTCTGTTGTGGACTTTGAGAACTCTTTCAAACAGCTGGTTTCGGGCCACCTCGTCCGTTGCCATCTGACCCTCCAGCAGGTCCGCGGGCTCTGAAACACCACCCGTGAAATCCACCAGCGCATCGGCCGTGTTTCCCCCGTCCAAGGCCTCGTAGCAGCCGTACACCCTGACGGGAGGAGGAGCAGAGAGTAACACTAATGAGAGCGTTTTATAAACATTATGAAAGTTGTTTTAAGTTTATACTTAAGCAAACAGAAGTGTGCAATAATAAAGATGTGTATATGTGTTGCCGCTGATACTGACTTGGCATAGGCCTTCTCCACCAGGGCGCTCCAGAACTCGTTGCTGTCGTTGGAGTGGCAGTACACCAGCTGGTTGTCTACCGTGGGCAGCCGGTCGTCAATCACCACGTCCACCCACTCTCCAAAGCGCCAGAAGCGGAAGTGGAAAATCCCCGCATACGATTCCGGCTTCTCCGTATCCCACTCCTGCTCCTTCCAGTCGGGAATGACCTGCAGGGGAGGAGGGGGGAGGAAGAAGAGCAGAGGGCAGGTAAGCCAAACAAATAGGCAGTGGCCCACGGAGCATTAATAATGTCAAGGTGGAGTGGGCTGCCAGAGTGAGACAGCGTACCCTCATGTCTGCTGATGCATTTAGGATTAGGGGACACATTTATCACCGTGGCTCTCTCAGTCATAAATCCAGCTGTAATAGGACATGGGTGAGAGGTAATAACTGTAGTGTGTGTGTGTGTGTGTGTGTGTGTGTGTGTGTGTGTGTGTGTGTGTGTGTGTGTGTGTCAGTGCCTGCATTTGCTGTTGTCCAGTAAAACCTCTATAACCCAGCCTCCATTTTGTGAACAGTTTTTAGTATTTTGAGTAAACAACAAACAGCATATTTGTGAAAAATAGCGCCACAGAGCGACAGGGCATCACAGAGCGACACCGAGTGCCGCAGAGCCACAGAGCGCCACAGAGCGACGCAGAGTGACACAGAGCGACGCAGAGCAACACAGTGACGCAGAGTTACACAGAGCGACGCAGAGCAACACAGTGACGCAGAGTTACGCAGAGCGACGCAGAGTTACGCAGAGTGACACAGAGCGACGCAGAGTGACACAGAGCGACGCAGAGCAACACAGTGATGCAGAGTTACGCAGAGTGACACAGAGCGACACAGTGACGCAGAGTTACGCAGAGCGACGCAGAGTTACGCAGAGTGACACAGAGCGACGCAGAGCAACACCGAGTGACGCAGAGTGACAGAGTTACGCAGAGCGACACAGAGTGACGCAGAGTTACGCAGAGTGACGCAGAGCGACACAGAGTGGCGCAGAGCGACACAGAGCATGTTGTGCAGTCAAAGTGAGACATATAATAGATTTCAGAACAAATAATAATAATACTCACATACTTTGTTTAAATATCTCAGTAAGACTACTAAAGCATTGAGTTTGTGTTCGGCTCACGTCCTTCTGTGGGACGAAGCATCTATAAGAAAGCATCGATGTGTGTTAGCTGTGATAAATTAACACATCGGTTATTTGTTATCCCACATCGCAAGTTACAGCCTTTCCAATACTCCTGTGTTGTCATACCTGCAGTCACTACAGTCCTGCTGTGCATATAGTGCCGTGTCAGCCCTGCCAGGTGATTGGTCCCTGAGATCCGTCCGCCTCGCCGGCCGGCCCTTCCTGGTCGTGCAGTTATAGTTACCGTAGTCTTTAGTTCACTGAGCTCGGCATTGTTGTTAAATTTGAATTTAAATTAAAAGTGTTGTTAACGCTGAGGCCCACACGTTTAAATTGTTGTGCACTTAGCGCAGGATTGTAAAGTGTTTTCCGTGCGCATGTGTTTTATTGTTCTCGTCAGTTAAGTGCAGATTAGTCAGACCCTTTCTGTTTGTGTTAGACAGTAAGAGTGAGACGTTTTGGTAATTATTTCTTTTGGCATCACGCGCTGGTCCTTTCCTTTGTTGTTCTCCTCGTCGTTCTTTGTGCATCTCACAGTTATGTTTGCAAACCTTTTCTGAATCGTTCAACTAAACATTCAATGATTTTATCAGAATACTTCGGCGTCATTATGTTGCTTTCCCATGATCCCATAGTGACTCAAGAGCACCTGTTAAACCTCCACCAATAGGAACATGGCATGCAGCAAAAACTGCAAATGATGCAGTGAGCGACACCACATGTGAACTAAGAGACAGCGTTCCAGTGGGTGTCCTTGGAGATGTCATGGTGCGCTAACTGAACAGCAGTTCCTGTCAAACCTCTCTACAGGAGGTGACACTCTGCTGATGGAGAGAATCTGGCCTCTCCAGAGGACCGGCTCTGTGAAGCAGCAACAAGAGGAGGAGGGGGAAGGAAAAACAAAACAAAGCACTGCACCACAGAGTCATTTTGTAATCCTTCGGGAGGCTCTCTCTCCTGCACTCCACCTTAATGCTCACAACCTGACTCTGCACTGTGGATAGTGAGAGAGCGAAGGCTCCATCTATCACAGTTTTTTATCTGGCCCGAGGTTCGCCACGCAGCGCCTGAACTCTGGTAGGTTATTGACCTCACGACTGCCCAGCGGGAACGCGAGCAGAAGGCACCCTGGCTTCCCCTGCGGTAGGTCAATACCCACACCGAGGGGAATAAAGAGGCGTTCCCCTCGCTGCTTCACATACACTGTATATACCAAGTGGAAAATGAATGTATACCAAATGTTACAATTAACTGTCATGACCTGGAGACACACTGTGAAGAGATCAAAGTTCTACGACCAAAACACGGAGAACACCAAGACCGGACAACGGCATGTTGAAGGGACCTGTCAATCACAAGGTAGCCCCGCCCTAAAGCATACGCTGCGTTATCTTCTGTTTCACCCTAAATCAAGCCCATGCTGTGTTGAAGAAGACTGGAGACATAAACTCATAAGGTAAATGTTACTAAGGTAATAAATCAAGAGAGAAGTGGAGTCATCTTCTCGTAGACTTCTATTCAATCGGAATTATTTTTGCAACCACAGGAGTCGTAGCTCCCCCCCCCGCCAAACTGTTGACGTGTTTACATTCACATTGCCGCTCAAGCCTCCTGGACTTTGGTAAAGCAGCACTTCATGTCTGCTATTAGACTCAAAGACCTGTAGCCAAGCAAGAACAAGAGACAAACAAATGTGTGACAAACAGCTCCCTCCGGGCAAACTGTGCCGGGGTTGCAAATGTCATTAGATGTTGTTGCTGAGCACCTCTGTTAATCTGTGTAAGACCTGCCCTCTCCTATCGATGCTACACAGACATGAACACATGCATCCTGCACAAGCCTGCAGGCAGCAGCACAGAGCAGGAGTTACTGGATCGGAGGAGGAGGACAGAGAGAAAGTGAAGACGCTTAGTTTCGACATAGCTGCCGATCTAATTCAGCCTTGCAGATGGTATCGACCCCCCAGCCTGCTGCCATGTGCAGTCCAAGCATGTCTACAGAGTTGGAGCTGCCCTTCCGGCCGGACAGCCAGCTGACGGAGGTGATGCGCCTGCGGGTTCAGTCTCTGCAGCAGCGAGGCCAGAAGAGGCAGGAAGGTGAACACCTGCTGCTGCCCAACGAGGCCGTGTACCGACTGGACTTCTCCAAACAGTCCCTCCGATTCTCGCGGTGGTCGGTGCGTCTCCCCCAGACGGGACGCCTCACCATCACGGCCACCTCGCAGCTCTGGACACCCGACCTCACCAACCTGATGACACGTCAGCTGCTGGAGCCCGTCGGGGCTTTCTGGAGGGCGGCGGGCGACACGATCGTCCAGTGCTACGAAGCCGATGGGCACGAGTTTGGCGAGAGAATCGCAGATCTGGCTACGGTAAGGAAGGTGATGTACTTCCTGTTTGCGTTTGCAGATGGCTGCATCCCTGAGACTGTTAACTGCTCCATCGTCTTCACGGTGGACAGCTGAGACTTCCAACTACAAACTCTTTTTCTGTGCTTGTGTGCGTTTAGTTGAGGAAGTCTTCAATATCCCATCATCTGAACAATCTCTAAGGACAAGACACCACCCTCCTCCTCCTCCTCCTCCTCCTCATTTCACTTCTCTTCTCTACTGAACCTGTTGATCATAAAAGGGTGTTTCTTTGTTTCCTATGATGTTAAATATAGCTAAAGTCAAAAAGGTATATTTGCACTTTCTTAACGTGTGAACACGGCTCGTGTTGAGCAGAAATGTAATCCACCCTGTCGTCCTCTTTGACAAACAGCCGGCCCTGACGGGTTTGGTAGAAGTGAGTCCCGTGTGAGAGAACGGATAGAGACAGTGTGTGTGTGTGTACGTGCTCGAGTATATTCCCCAGTGAACGGGGGAAACAGGTTCCTGCTGCCTCATCCGTCTTGCATGGTGACCCTGACAAACAAGAGCGAGGGGAGGCGTGTGGATTTCATCTCCAAGCCTCCTCCTCCTCCTCCTCCTCGTGAAGACTTCACACTGCAACAGTAACTGTGACTGAATAAGAAGACGCGTGTCAGATGAGGTGTGAGAGAAAAGAAAATAACTGAGATGTCAGGAGGTATTAGACTCTTTTCTTGTTGCTAGAAAGCATGTAACTAACTTGCCTTCTGAACCATTAAACCATTCTCTGATTCAAAAGATGTCAGGAGTCTGAATTAATGTGATCTCGCCTTGAATGCATAAATATCACTTATTACCGAGTGTCCTCTGTCCTTGTGCTTAAAAGGTGACAAAGATACTCTGAGAACTGGAGCTGCAACGACTCGGCGACTAATTGATTGACAGAAAAATAATTGGCAACTCTTTTGATAATTTAAGAATCATTAAAGTCATTTTTCTGCTTTCAGCCTGTGAAACGTGGACGTTTTCTGATGTTTATATCATATTAAGTGAATTTTTATAGATCAAATGATGAGAAAATATTTGTTCTTTTGCAGATTCTGCAGATGAATAGATAATAAAACATAATTAGTTGCAGCCCTACTGCTCACAGAACAACACTGCTGAGTAATTACAAGGATCTAAGGAAGACAACAGCTCTAAAGCGAAATGAAAGGCACTTTTTGCAGGTAATTAACATGTAAAACAACAGCACAAAATAATAATGTTTTGAAGTAGCAGCCCTCGGGTCTCACTGGGGAACAGTTTCTGCTCCTGTGGGATTTGGACCTTTACTTGTTTTGCCTTCACAGGAAGTAAAGCTGCGAGCCAGCGACACGGGAGACTGAACAGACGAACGTCTCTGCACAAAGGCTGCTTTAACACAGACTTCCACTGGTGTTTAGATCCAACAGTCTGGAGCTCTAACTTCCTCCGCTGTGGTCCCATTTCAAACTACAACCCCAGCAGCATTCAGAACGGGTCTCAAGCTAAAGGCCGGGGGGCCAGATTAGGCCTTCAGATCAATCACACGAGGCACCTCTAATGTAGAATAATGGCACTCTCGTATGTGTGCTGTACATATCAAACTACAGCCAGTTAGCTTAGCTTAGCACAAAGACTGGAAAGAGGGGGGAAAGGTAGCCTGGAAATCTTTTTATAAAATCAACCAAAGACTCCCAAACTGCAGCAGTCGCCATGCTGCTCAGTAGATATGGAGTTGGAAACTCTGTGTTTGAAGGATAAAACAAAGCTGGACAAACAGAGAGTACACTAAGATATGTAAGCATGGCCATACTGTGTTTACAGACCGTCACACTGCAGCGTCTCGCTACAGCAGGCCGAGGCTTCTTGTTTCAAATCCCATTAAACCTTGATAATCACTTTGTTTCCTTGTCAGGACACAAGCCAAAGAACATTTCAGCATAATCCTGACATCCGAAACGCTACAGCTCAAACATATATATATATATATATATATATATATATATATATATATATATATATATATATATATATATATATATATATATGTTTGTGAATATGACACCACTCGTCTTGGACTGAAGCTTGCAATAGTGGATTTGCGGTTCCAATTTGAATGCAAAGGTTTATTCCAATCAGTGTGTGAAAGGCTAAATGATAAATGAAGTCGTTTCAGGTCGATCTGTGGTGCACATTCCTCTACAGACTGCAGATATAATGAGCACTGGAAGGAAGAACGTGTGAGGAGATGCATCGTGGAGAGCACAATAAGGATACCGACTTGGGCTGTCGGTATTTATTTAATATTGTAACTACTGGGGGTGTCTGTAAACTTCATTTAAAGCTGTGTGCAGAGCCCTCGTATCCAGTCTTTATGCTAAATGAAGCTAACCGGCAGTAGCTTCACAGTTAATGACACACATGATAACAGTTTAATCTCTCCGTCTGTGTGAGCCCGTTCACTGCCGGCTGAAGCCAGAACATCCGTCGAGCCTTCGTGCTTCCAAGTTCAAACACTTTCTTTAAATAAGAAGTTTAATGAGTTTGATTTGAGTGTTTTCTTTTCCTTTTAGTTTAATCAACAGATGATCAAAGTTTGTTATTGGTGCGTCCGACTGGAAATTGGAAATTCTGCCGACCAAGCATGTTAATCCAGCAGCGGAGTGGTACACTGTAAATCATATAGTGAAGACAGCTCCCACACGCAAACAACAGGCAACAGGCGACAGGCACCAGGCACCAGGCACCAGGCAACAGGCACCAGGCACCAGGCACCAGGCAACAGGCACCAGGCACCAGGCACCAGGCAACAGGCACCAGGCACCAGGCACCAGGCACCAGGCAACAGGCACCAGGCACCAGGCACCAGGCAACAGGCAACAGGCACCAGGCACCAGGCAACAGGCAACAGGTACCAGGCACCAGGCACCAGGCAACAGGCACCAGGCACCAGGCACCAGGCACCAGGCACCAGGCAACAGGCACCAGGCACCAGGCACCAGGCACCAGGCAACAGGCACCAGGCACCAGGCAACAGGCAACAGGCACCAGGCACCAGGCAACAGGCTGACACCACGAGAGCAAAGAGCAAAGAAAACATTGTGAGCATTGGAGACATAGTTACAACATTTAACTCTCATAACTCTACAAGTGGTTGTTTTTAAATGTCTCTTGGTGATTAAACAAACAAGATACGACAAGTTGATTAGAGAACTTTAGAGTTGCTGGTAGAGTTTCACTTTGTGGAGAGAGCCAGGCGAGTCTTAAGCCTTAATGCTAAGCTAGGCTAACCCCGTCCTGACTCCAGCTCAGGTACTGAACACACAGAGTTACAGATGATGTTAGAGGAAATAGACGACAGACAAACACACATACACGCTACATACATACTTACTTTTTGCCACAGAGCCTCTCTGGAGGCCAGGCTGGAGCATGCCGCTACAAACCAGCAGTTCCCCAGCTGGCCCTGATGTAAATCGTGTGCGCTGATGCCATCCACAAACAGGTGAGGATCCTCACACAGCTCCTACACACACACACACACACACACACACACACACACACAGAAGAGTTTAGTGTGTGGCAGCTTTGTCACAACTTGTGCATTTTAAAGTTGATATGATACCCATGGGTGGACTTAAAGGTGATTACAGTAACACGTTTGAGTGTGTACGGTCCACAGTACAAGACTTAGAGCTTAAACGGGTTACCCAGCCACATTCCTGAATCAGAAAAAAGACCATCTGTCCTGATGCACCCACGTATCATGTTCACGATCTTCGGCCCAAGTGTGGGAGCGCTGCATGCATTTACAGAATCACATTTTCTGTGGCTGCTGAGGTTCATTTACTGCCACAATGTTGTACAGACGGACTTTTATTACAGCGAGCACGCTGCTCAATGAGCTGCTCTCGCTCTATCGGACTCATACACCTCACCACACACACACACACACACACACACACACACACACACACACACACACCCTGTGCTTCCTGTGATAGTGTGTGGGATGAATACTACAGGGTGAGGACCATTTACAGAGAGATCCTCTCGTCTGCACACAAAGGCAACACTTCAGCAGAAATGTCACAAATGAGGGAAGCTTTGCAGTTTAAAACAATATCAAGTAAATTAAAATAGTTTTTAATACAAGAAGAATATATATATATATATATATATATATATATATATATATGTGTGTGTGTGTGTGTGTACAGTAAATACTTGGTGTTTGTTTTCTTTTGTACTCATTTGGTCAAAAAGAAAAAGAAAAGTTTAGCAGGAATCAAATGTTCATCAAATGTTAGCAAGCTAGGCTAACTTTCCGATGTCCAAACTGAAGCATGATGGGTATTCCCAAACGTTCAACATCGCCACCTGCGCTGTGTTTGTTGAACCGGGTGAAATCAAAATGTACAGCTCGTCTCCTAGTCAACCGTTGCCATGGGAAAGCGCCTGAAGCTTGGACGCCGTGGAGAAATGGAAAGAAATATGCAAAATAGCTGAAGCATCATATTAGTTTATATTTCCTTCATGGAAATGTTTGACGTATAAAACAAGTAGAAGAGAAAAGTATTATTCAGATTATCAGTGTTAGTGGTAAAACACTTAATAAACCATCACATGCATCAGTGAGGTGACAGCGCAGACGTTTAATATGAAGGTTAACAGAAGCCCAATATAAAATATAGAGCTTCATTTGCTGCAGGTGTGAACAGTCGGTGTGTGTTCTGTGTGTGCGGGTCGATGGGCAGCGCAGACATCACTCAGAGCGCAGCTCGTTATCTTTACACTCTCGCAGCACTCAGTCGGGTCAGGGAAGTAAGAGAGGCAGGAAGATGCACGTGAGCGTTCACTCACGTGACGTACACACAGCGTGTGAATGATTCCACACTTTAACACTTTCAAGTTTCTTGCATCCGCAAAAAAAAAAGAAATCCAGATTTGATTTAATGCACTTTCGTTTACAAACATGCGTCTGATTCTAACTGTTGTTTTAGGATCCTTAACATGAAATGTTTACTTCTGTGTGACTTCTGGCTTTGCAACTTACCAATAACCCGTTTATATTTAAGGCACTTAGCGTTAACCTGTTTCTGGCATTGTGTACATTTAGTTTTTTATTCTACTTTGAACGGAAACTGTTCTAAAAATAATGAAATAAGAGCAAAGCAGCCATGCTTTAATAACTGATACTTTATCTACCTGGGTTGTTTTCTGCTGAACTATAAATATTCATGTGGACGACTTTGCAATCAATGTTTGATAACTATTTCATTTCCACCAGAAAGTAAAATCTTATGAAGTCAGGATACAGTATGTTCTTCCTCTGAGAGCTCCGGTTAAACATTTCCCCCGTGTGTGTGTGTGTGTGTGTGTGTGTCAGCTGCCCCATCCTGCTTTATTCATAAACATCAGTCATGGTAACATCCTTCAAGAGTCATGTGTGTAAGGGTCGATCGTACACACTATGGTGCATGTTCAAATGTGGGTTTAAAACACACACACACACACACACACACACACACACACACACACACACACACACACACACACACACACACACACACACACACACAGAGACAGAGGACACAACCAAGGTCAGTAGTTTGCTGACTCTGCAAAGCTGATTGCTGCAAAAGCAAACTTTTAATCAGAAGCCACTGCAGCCCCCGAGGCCTCCCGCCTCCTGCAGCCCCCCTCACCTCGCAGAGACCAGCACTGAAGCACTTCCTCTCTGCACGTTCAAGTCGGCACGACTACGTGAAGCAATGTTTGGATTCGCGTCGGATCGGTGCCAGAGTTAAGATCTCTCAACACGTTTCCCCCCCCCCTGTCCGCTACCATTGATTGGTGGAGTCTGAACAGCGGAGGGGGCTCCCTGTGGTGGCCTGCCGTCCAGGGATTGGCTCAGATGGAAGAGTAATAGAGTATCGATCCCGGCCCGGCTCTGCAGACACTGAGGTAATGTGAATATTGTGGCTGAGCACAGCCTAATCATTTACCCTGCTACTGAGAACCTTTCAACCAGCTTCACAGCCGTCCGCAGCCCCATCCCTCAGCCCCGTCCGCAGCCCCATCCCGCAGCCCCGTCCCTCAGCCCCATCCGTCAGCCTGCGAGAGGCAGCTGCACGTGCAACACAAGCAGGCGCTGGAGCTAAGACAATACACAAAGTGGAATCTAGCAGTACGACTCCTCAGATCCTTGTACGGCTGTCAACGCACATTCAGCTTGTGTGTGTGTATCCTCAGGGTTTAATAAATACAACATCAAACATTTACAAAACAGACTTATTTGAAAGTTTTAAAGCCTGTTCTTCTTCTTCGGCTGCGTTTCCTGTCGCCACCAAGTGTCAATCTGTGGAAAATGGAGATATTGTCGGCAGGAACACGCATCATGTCACCGCCGATGATCAATGATTTAGGTGATGCACATATTATTTACAAATACAGATTATTAACTTGACATCAGTGCTCTCCTTTTCCCAAATCTAATATCTATAGAGCTGTTTGTGTGGCGTTCAAAGCCTCATCTTTATAAAAAGGATTTCTGCTGCACTAAATACAGTCAATGATATCGAAAACTCTCTGTCAGCTGAAACATTTCCATTGTCTCACAGGATATACCGTCATATCGCCCCACCCTAGTGGAGACAAGACATAAATAAACAAATCAGTGGAAGAGATGCAGGAGGAGGAGGAGGAGGAGGAGGAGGAGGAGGAGGAGGAGGAAGACAGACAGGCTGAGAGACGAAGTGAGACAGACAGAGAGGGGGAGCATTTTATTAGAGCCTGCTCTTTATGCTCGCATGCTCTGCCACTGGGACTTCATTGCAGCAATAAATATCGCCTCGATGCATGTGAGCAAGGATAACACCGAGCACGGGGGGGGGGGGTTAACCCTGTGAACCTTCACCCTGCCACTGATAACACAACCTCTCTGATCGTCACACATCGTGAGGAGAACTTCCCTGACTGTTGATGATGCATCTGCTCTACTGTCGTTCATGTGGAGACATTTCTTCTTTATGTTATGCGTCTGTAATTTCACTTTACGTGTTTGCACTTGAAAGCCTCGTGCACAGAAATCGAACAGAAGTGTAGATGAGATGGAGCTTTTCCTGCAGTAAACATTTTTTACCAGCAGCTCTGAAGAAGAGTGAGGGAGCGGCTGCCTTTTCATGTTGTGTGGGAATAAACCACCAGCGGGGGGGGCGAGTGAGGATCCTCTAGCTCCTGGAGCCTGAGATAAACAAAAACTAACTGTACAAAGTATTATATTTCATATTTGTTTGTATTCTCACAATAATTTACCAGCTGATCTAGATGCACATAAAACAAGGAATGCTAACACATCTTAACAAAGCTACAAGTTAGAGACATTAAATCAAACCTTTTTAATAATATATCTGTGATGATCTCCAACAGATGGAAGTCCTAAGAGACACAAGAAAGGTTGATTCAACCAAGAGAATTGTGCACATTGTTGCTCGTTGTTTCCACGACTGACCCAGTAAAATATGGGAATTATTGCACGACTGGAGAAGTTTCTGTGAACATTTAGTTTCTCTCACATCAAGTGAGTGGGGAGAGTTTTAAATCATTAAGCAGCTACTTAATAAATGGGTATAGAAGGCCTTGGTCCGATGACGAAGGTTCTTCATTAATAAATCATCAAGTGTTCCAGATATGTTTTACATGAATTATTATATCAGTCTAAAAAAGAAATTGCGTGAAGTCAGAGCAAAGGTTTGTGATGTTGAAATCTCTTTCAACTTAAAGTGATTTGTTTTCCGTTTCAGGTTTGATCACGCGAGATGAGAAGAGAGCATCACTTCCATTATGGACTGAAGATTCAGAAGTATGAGATAAAAATGTTAATTCTCTCAGCGAGCTGATCCCCGGAGATGATCTACTGGAGGACTCGAAGCGTCTCCTCGCTGCTACATATCACACGGCTGCTGACAGGCTTTTAAAGAGGTCGACATTTCCCAGTCTTTTGAAGCCAACGCTGAAGTTTATGTCTACATTTGGATATCTATAGAAGTATGCACTACAACTGTGTTTTACAATGTAATACACAGCTCTAAGTATGAGGCATCCCTGCATCAACAAGTCATTCAACACGAGCTAGTAACGTTAGCAGTTAGCATCCGCAGCGAGGTTATATTATGATGCATTCAAGCTCTATTCAGTAAAAATGAGTATCGATGGCACAAGTACTGATATTCAAGTGTACTCTACAGTGTTTCCCCTACCATTGTATTGGGGGGGGGGGGGGCGCCAAATCACAACTCACTTTTCATATTGAACAGGTGTTCTTTTATTAAATAAACTAAACGCTTATGTAATTTATCTAATTTATGTGCAGTGTCTACTGCGTTGCACATTCTCTCCTCTGTTTCGTGAAGGGCAGGGCTCCGCTCCCGACACACACACACACACACACACACACACACACACACACACACACACACACACCTACAGTCAGACACAGAGCGGAGGAAAGGAGAGGAGAGAACTACAAAGTGCAAAAAAGTAAAAAAATCCAACACATTGATGATAAATGGAGCGACGTCGACCCAACGCTCTTAACACACAGCCTGAATCAGCAGCAGTGATGCAGATGTTAGCTCTGCTGCTATCTGTTTATATCACATGACTGTTGTTATGTAATCAAAACATCACGAAATGATCAGAACAAATGGAGCCTTCGTACTAAAATATGATCAAATATATACAAAAGTAAAATCAAATAAAAAACTGAAGAGGAAGCAGATTAACTCAAATGTTGGGATTATATTAGTTTTAATTGAAATTCTGGAATAATGTTGATCTAATCCCACATATATTATGCAAATGATGTGACCATAACGTGGCGTTCACTCGTTTAACCTCGACTGTGCAGAATGACTTATTATGCGATACTTTAAATGCACTTTTCTCAGGAACATTTAGTTTGTTCTGAACATTTCATTCTCTCAAACCCACTCTGTCCCTACGTAGTTTGGTGTTTAACTTTGTCATGCACCCTTCCCCTGAATAAAATACTGCATTGAGAATGATCTTAAAGTAACCACGAGGACGGAGAGGCAGACGCTCAGCAAGTGTTGGAGGAGAACGGAGGATAAAGAGGAAAGTGTTGGTGAAAGTCAGTCGTGGAACTGTACTTGGATTTTGAGGTACTTTACTTATTTGTTTCCATTTCTGCTACTTTGTAAAAAGAATATCAAAGTCGTTCAAATGAAGCTATTCTGCATAAGGAGTGCTTTTACTTTGGGTACTTTCAGTATATTTTGATGTCAATACCTTTTGTACTTTTAGTTCAGTATAACATTTGAATGCAGACTATTCTTACGTACAAGATCTGAGTACTTCTTCCACCTCCAGTAAAGTTCAATTAGTATTTTTGTTGTTTTTGGTGGATTTATTTCAGCTTTTGTTATTAAAGGTCTGCTCACAACAGAAAGCACCACGGGGAAATGCATCAGTGCATCTTCTCTAAATATTTGGTTTCTAGAGACTTGGTGACTTAGTGACACCTCACAGGGCTGGTTAGGGAAACCCTACAGCTGGCGAGCTAACCGCTAACATGCTAACATGCTAACATGCTAACATGCTAGCCAGCCAACAACATATATATATATATGTATATGTATATATATATATATATATATATATATATGTCAAACCTAAAATATATTTAAAAAATGCTGAGATATAAAATGTCCAGGGTTCCTAACCTCCTGACATAAACCACTGTCGGGGAAGACACAGAATGAAAAGGGATACTCCTCCTGCTTTCCCCCCCTTGACTTCTCCCAGTTTTCCATCTGCATGACTGACATCAGCACAGACCAAAACATAATCTGTGTGACCCAGTTTCCATGGCGATGCACGCTGGCTGTTGCTGCAGCGGCACACAGGCAGAAGGAGGTTACTCCATCCAGAGCCACAGCCTGCTGCATGAGGGGGATAACAGTGGCAGGGGAGCCAGCTCACTAAATCCTGAGGCCCTGCATCGGATATCAACTGCCACTGAAACATACATACAGAGCCGGCTATGCAAGAAGACTAAAGAGTGGAGTGGAGCAACGACAGGGGGGGGCATGAGAGCTCAAATACTCAATCTGGACGTCAGTATTCCTTCAACGTATAGAGCTGACAGAGACGGAGAAGAGACCCCTTTGTATAAAAGTGAGTTGCATATTAAACTGGGTATATGGTGCATACAATACTTTACTGTATTAAAATAATAATGCGTAGTCATAGTTTACTAGTTCGCTGCTATGGACTGTTGACGATCATCGATGTTGTTGTTCTTTACGAACAGGCGGATTTATCTTATGTTACTTTATGAGGTATTTTCAGAACATTATCAAACAATCTGTCTGCAGTAACTCTGAGGAGCCCCTGAAGTGTCGCAGTGATGTGCTATCTATGAATATCTGCACAGTATACTGGGGATGTGCTCCCGTTGGGAGGAGAAAGCTGATGCCGTTTGTTGAGCCGGAGAACAAGCTACCATCGTGCCGAACAACGACTACGAGCTTGGAGGAGATGTTTGATGAAAGTGCGGTGAAAATGAGGGCTGATCTGCAAAGTGCCGCCTTTAGATATTACTTCAGACTCGTGGACAGCTCTTACCGCGGAGCTACGTTAGCGTCACTAGTCCTACAGACTCGCAGTTCTGATGATCGGCACACATAGCACAGCGGCCCCAACCTCAAGCCTCGAACTCTTTGACTGCACAAACCAACTCACCCGAGGCCTCTTCCAGACCACACGCCCGATCCTGTTGCCCTGGTAGAAGAGCGAGTCGTCGAAGGCGGGGAAGCGGGGATCCTCGAAGAGCAGGCCACTCTGCAAGCACTGCCTCTTCAGGGTGGAGTACTGCTGCCCCTCGAAGGCCTTCACTGAAGTGAACATACTGCAGCCCTGAAGGACACAACCAGGAGTACAAGGAGGGACACCCGTCAGACCAAAACTGCACATCTCATGCTCAGATATGCATCATATTATCACCAGTCACTCACATTTTTATAAACACTGCATTTCATCCCAAAAAACCTGGTTTCTCCCCGACAAGTAACATTTGTGAAACCAATTTCCCCCCCGACACCTCTGCTCTTCCACTCGTTCACACACAGCTGACTGACAGCACAATCCAGCAGACTTTAATACCGTAACAGTGAAAGCTCTCAGTGGAAATAGGAAGTCAATGTGTGGTGCCGCCTTGAACACAGCCTGGATTCACTGGGTCAAAATGATTAATCAGTCAATTGACTGATATCCTCACTGCTGTACATTGAAGGAGCCGTGTGCAAACAATAGATAAACACAAACGTTTCTATTGTTTAACCTATATTTTAATTCATTACTATAGTGGCTCTACAACACACATGGTCAATGTCAAGATCAATATCGAGAGTACGCTGTGATATTTACATATCTTAACTATTCATTTATATATTAATCAGTTAAAAGCTTCATTAATAATTCACTTTCCTTGTAGTTCTGGTTGTCTCCACAAACTCCTTATGGAAATATCTGAATATTTAGCGTCTTAATGTTCCCAGCTAGTTGCTAACTGTATCTTCTCTGAGCCCACACCTTTGACTTTCACGTAGTTATTGAATCGAGGACTGACTTGACGCTGAGTTTATCCATATATCTTGTACCTCGGTCCAAATTCTGTAGAAATTATAATGAAATTTAAACACATTAAAGCGTGTTAACAGGTCTCGGAGATACTGTGCAAAAAGTTATATAAAGCTTCCAGAAGTTTGAAAATGAAAAGAAATCTGGAATAAATCAGGATAAAGCTTATAGTTAGGGCTGGCTCAGGCTTGCCTCGGCCCAGCCCCTAGTTATGCTGCTATAGGCTTAGACTACCGGGGTCTCTGTAAAAACCCACTGAGACAAATATGTCATTTGTGATATTGAGCTATATAAATTTAGAAATACATTTGAATTGAAGTGTTAAAAAGAAGTGAGCTCACCAGACCTCTGTAGCCCGGCGCTCATCTCCGCTGCACGCTCGTGGGTCGAGGCTACGCTAGATGCTACTAGCATGTCACACCGGAACAAGGTTTCAAACTTTGTATTTGTCATTAATTTAAAAATATTAAGATCAACGGGCTTCAGTAGCATCTGGAAATGTTTTCATTCAGAGGACACAATTATTTTGAGCTCTGATAACTTGTGACAGAGGATTTTAGTCTTCATTTATGGCTAATTAATCATTTAGGAAATTCTATTGATAGTAAATAAAAAGATCATTAGTTACACCCTTAGAGAGAGGTCGCTGTGCTTTCACACTGTGAGCACCATAATCAACAAGTCCACGACACTCGATATGTTTTTCAGATCAGAAAAATTATTCATGACTGAACTTTTCATGGTCAACCATTTGCATACGTCCTCATCTCCCAGTGTCATTTAATTTCATGATCAATACAAAGCAGCCAGAACTATTGACAATGGACAAGAGATTTATTAGAGGCATTCAAAGCCTCCCAGGTCATTGAACGCCTCCACAGCGATGTTTCAAGCACGGTTGCTGGCTGACTAAATAAAAGCAATTAGCGAACAGTTCCATCACGTCCTGATTCGCTTATATTTAAATTACAATACCATTATTGTTTGGATATGAAAGAGTACAAGGAACCTGTTGCATTATTACAAAATATTAAAAATAAGAATTGAGTCCAAAGCAGTTACATTAATGTACTAATGTATATAAGAGGAACCACACATTTGCCTTAAGGCTCGTCTACAAGAACCTTGTGGACAATGATGTTGGGAAGCACAGAGCCACCTTTTTCTTCTTGGGTATCTGGGGTGACTGCAAAAGTTAAGGATTTAAGTTGTTCTAGACGACATTTACCTCATTAGAATGTATAATTCAAGATGAAGACGAGGACACTGGAGGCCACCTTTGTAAATCTTAAGTAGTGGTAGAGGTTAGCGTTTAACAAATCCACATTTACATGCAGATCAATACTGACCTGCTATCCTCAAGGTTAATGAGCTCATTGGTCGTATGTCAATACATACAGGACAAGAAAGAGAAAGAGAGAAATGTTTATCTTTCAACTGTAATGTCCTGTACGGTACATTTCGTGGTTAAACAAAAACTAAAACTAATTTAAGGAAACCAAAAATGTTTATTAACCATTTTTGGCTGATGGGACTTGATATGATCCTGGATCAGCATTCAAATCGTCAAATCGTCCTGTCAAAGTCTGGAGCCTACATTACCCACAATGCAACTCGACGGTCAGAGATTTGTGTGTGTTACGCTTCTAGCGGCTACATCGAGCTGGTAAACTCACTTCTCTCGAACTCCAAACCCCCGGATCTTTTTCAGATTTCACACCGCTACCGCTGGAAGAGTTCCCCTTTAAGAAGAATATCTCAACATGTTGAACGCACACATTAACTGCCTCTTCCTGCTATCTGCTAGTCAAAACGCTCCAGGCAACAGACTCTTCTGGATACCTGGAGTAAGTTCAACTCTTTACAAGAGTCTCCTCTGAGCTCCTTAA
The DNA here is from genome assembly GCF_900634415.1 of Cottoperca gobio. Classification (NCBI taxonomy): domain Eukaryota; kingdom Metazoa; phylum Chordata; class Actinopteri; order Perciformes; family Bovichtidae; genus Cottoperca; species Cottoperca gobio. Next base: position 15,906 of record NW_021166962.1, on the reverse strand, counting down.
TTAGCAACTTGCCACAGAGCCAGATGAAGCAATACAGCATGCAACAATATCAAACATTTAGTGCATCTTACAAAAGTATTACAACCTAATCCGGATGAAGTCTCTTAATGCTTCATTACTACCAAGCAGCAAACTCAAATACAGTATGTTTGAATTGTGCTGAGTCGACCTGTTCCCCTCCCAGCAGCGTTCAATGACTTCTAACATCTGGGGGATTGTAGTGAGCAGAAAATGGCGAGACGCCAAATCAAAACAGGAGAAACTTGAAATCTGATGACTGTACCTTTCAAATATCATTAACCTGAAGGCAGTAAAAACATTCAGGGGAATCCGATTCTTTCAGTACAACCGGCTGTGGAACCGGATATAGAACATTATTATATGCACTAAATTCAGATTTATCAGCCTAAATGTGGTAAATATACACATGTAACCACTTAAAGTACACATTAATCTCTATGATCAAATACATTTCTGGATAAAGGATCTTCTCTGTGAGAAAGCTGGTCTCATGTGACACCTGATCCACGCGGTTAACATTAACTAAAGCCGTCAGTCTGCAGACTTTGACCTAAGTTAAAGGAAAATATCCAGTAACTTCAATTCACAGGCATTAACCAGCCGGCCGACTGCTGAACGAGTGATGAAGTAATCTTGGAGGAATGAGGAGGTCGCAGTTGGAAGCTAAATCTGACAGATGGCCTGGTGTCTTGGCTCGTGACCGCGATGGGGAAAACCATGCTGTCATCTGGCCTCCGTGGACGGCCGACAGCATTACCTGCAGAGAGCCTGAGAAGCTGCTGCACTGGAGGCCTTCACTCTGTGGCACAACAACAAGCAGCGCTCTGAATCCAAGAGGCATTAACTCAGTATACACGCTTTCAGTTCTTATGTCTCCAAACATCTGACATATCTTTACACCACGTGGCAGCGTTAGCATTCATCTGGAGTCGTGTTTCTGACAGCAGCTCCATGCGGCTCTTTAACAGCGACATGTGTTCACTTGTTTCACCAGCGAGTCGCTAACTTTGCTGGAAACGTCACAGCTATTTAACAGCTTCCTCTGAACGTATGTTTCCCTATCGACTGAGTAACTTAGCACTCGTGTTCCGCACTGTTGTTCCCGTTATAATGAATTCATTTAGGACCAATTATTTTTAAATTGTCTGCACGTCTTACGGATTGATCTCGGGGTGACATGCGTCTCTACTCGATGAGAGATGTTTCTGCTCCATGTTCTGCTCCACGCTTCACGCAAACGTTTCTACACAACATCTCTGAGCTGCGAGTTTCTGAAGACGCCTCAGACCTTCGATGATCAGGGATATCAGCTGGATGATATAAGCATCAGAAAAACTTTCACCAGTAATACAAGTGGGCACAGATGCTTTACTGTGGAAGAAATACTGTTGGACTGCGGCCAGATGTTTGGGAAGACGTGATCTGTGATTATATAAGACGTCAGCCTTTTACAAGTGGGGAGCAGAAACAGATGGAAATAAAGAAGGTGGAAATGAGACGCACTGAACGCAGATTCACATTTGATAAAGGTCTGACCTGCCGATGCTCTTTCTTTCTAAGAACTGTAATTGACAGAATACACTAAGATTTGTGCAGCGATTCTTTAATGGAAAATTCAATCGCATGTTCATAAATTATGAACAGGATTATAAATAGTCGGGCGGAAACGATAGGATACTCAATTACTAACAATCACTCCTCCGTCACTCTTCTATGTCTATGCGGTGCTGCTACTCAAGTGTGTTGAAATCTGCAGGAGACGAGCTAGTTATTGTTAGCAGCCGGTCACTGAAACTACTCCCAGCAGCATAATTAATTACAATATATATATATATATTTTTTTTAAATATTTATTTTATATATATATATATATATATATATATATATATATATATAGATATATATTTATATATATATATATATATATATATATATATATATTATATATTATATATATATATATATATATATATATTATATATATATTTATATATAAATAAATATATAAATATATATTTATTTATTTATATATATATATATATATATATATATATATATATTTATATATAAATAAATATATAAATATATATTTATTTATATATATAAATATTTGAAAATATTTCTCTCTTTTTCCCTGAATAAGTCGATAAACTTGATGTGAGTCGCTGTTTATAAATAAAGTCACTAGGAAGGTTTGAAAAGTCGCTAAATCTGGTGAGAAAATCACGAAAGTGGCAACTCTGTGTGTGTGTGTGTGTGTGTGTGCGTGTGTGTGTGCGTGTGTGGCTGTGACAATAGTCGGTTACCGTCTGGGCTGCTGTGCGCGCAGCGTCAACCATCGTGCTGCACACGCTCGTAAATGTGACGAGAACAGAAGGGGCTGTATCTGAGAGTCACCGGTCACGGCCGATTCCAGTCACCAGCTGATGGATCGGTGCATCTCCAGTGGAAATACATTAAAAGCTGCCCACACTTCAGGAGGAAGGGGACTGCAGCAAACCACAGGAGACTGGAAGGAATCTATTAGACATAAAGTGGCTAAAAGTGGCCAGTTTGTTTACGTAATTTCCGAGATAATGGACAATAAAGACAGCAGAGAGACAAGGCTGCTGGGGAAGCGTGAATGTCGCCAAGATGGCATTCCCATCATTCATCATGCACGAGTTCATTGATCTCCAAATGAAAACGAGTGGCAGCAGCACAAAGTGCAACTACATGAAGAAACATATGAGCAATAACAGAATAATAATAAGATGCTACAGAGGAGGAACACTTCTACTAAAGGACAAAATAAATGACTGACAAGATGATGCAGTCCTCTCCCCCCCCCCCCCGAAACAATTGAGTCATGATTCAGAAATGACAGCTCCTGCAGTGGAGAGGTGAAAAGCTGGAGGAAAAAGCCGTTAAATCAATGATCAATACTCTGAGGAGCGAGTAGAAGGGAACAAAGTGCCCCTTCCAACAGATGGGCGCAGCGTGGACATAATAAAACAGCGTGTAATGCAGTGTTTCTCGCCGTGTGTATTAATCATCAGCTACACTTCAGCTCCAACGTGTTGATCCAGGAGAACAAATCATTCATAAAGCTTCCTCCCTCTTGTCCTCTAGTGTTGCACTGATTGTTTACTGAGCAGTATAATAAGCATGTCATCTTGTGAAGTTAGAGGCCGAGCCGTCCTATAATAAACCACTCCCAGTCCCAGGCCGCTCTCTGATCTCTGCAGGAACAACACACACCAACAACTGGCTGAACGTGACCATCAGTCCCTGGCTTCATTCTGCTGTGCGAGGCTTACTGAGCGGGAGGATCTGCAGGTCAGCAGATGTCAACATTCATCTCGCTTTACTGCTGTCGCATGGTGCTGTACAGCTGGACGATGTTCCACAGCACCACGGCGTTGTGATGGTACAGTGGCAGAACAGATGGATGACAACAAAGCACGCTTCTCTCTGAAAGGAAAGCTTGTGATGCGTCAGTGTCGTGCGACAAGCGTCACGTAATGTAAAGAGGAAGAAGAACGTATAGAAGTATAGACGCAGTACATTTATATTGTTCTGTCTGACATATCTCCTTTTAAAGTTGACAGACTTGTTGCTCTTCTACACATCGAGCAGTCACAGAGAAACATTAGGTTCATTCAGACACTTCGCTTGTAGTCTCTGCGATCTGCTGCTAAAAGCTTCACCGGCGAGTTGCTAACTGTGTCTGTCTGCAGGTAAGTCATCCAAAACCAGGACTTCAGATTCCATCAGTTGCACGCAGCGGTGTGACGCTTGACTATCGTAAGCACGACTCATTTGCAAGGGATTCTGGGTACATGAAAACTCTCCTTTCTCATGAGTCGCTCCACACAACTGTAAATAAAACACAAATCATGAACCGTGTTGTCGTCTGGAGCCACAGGTCAGCCGGTCAAGGGTCTTTACATTCTGTAGAGCACACGAGACCCTCCGAGAGGATCAGAAAGAACTCCTGATAGTCACCATAAAACACGTCTCTTAGTTCAGAGCAGCCGCGCGGCAGGGAGGCTAACGTGTGAGGCTGGAGACAAGTCCGGATTTATTTATGTGGCATTGTCTAACTTGCATTTTATTTAGAGCTGCAACCACCAAATAAAATATACATTTAGGCATCAATCTAACGAGACAACCGGCTGAAGAATTAACTTCATGATTAGCAGGATAATAATCAGAATTAAAAACGCTAACTATTTTGACGATCGATTAATCGTGAAAGCAATTCTTCGTACAGAAATGTCCGCCTCTCAAATGTTTTATATCATAAAGTGAATTTCTTTAAGACATTCAAAGACATCGCCTTCTCTGAGGAACTGAGATGAACATCTAACGACTAAATGTCTTCGTAGAGACGCAGATACTCAGGTGTGGGCAGAGAAAAGGTGGAGGAGGCGGTGGTGGGGCTTTCCAGCACCACGGACAGCGTGTGTCTGAGAACCAGAGAGTAGTGAGCAGCACCACGGACAGCTCCTGCGTTACACTCACTGGGACCAGCTTCCCTTTTACCAATCAAGAGAAGAAGACATCTACTTATATCCGGGGGGGCAGTAACACCAGAGGACAGTCTACAGCCTACACTTACACAGATCTCTGCACACGCAGCCTGGACTCACTGGTACTGTCGTTTTATTCTGGGTTAGATGTGCAGGGAGCATGTGCATGTCTTACTGTGGTCTTGCACGAGGAAGGATAAACAAATCTCGTGGTTACATCTGCACGTATGGATTATAAAATGAAAGAGTGCATGAGTAATGATGCCATTGAGGATAAGGAGCGATGGAAACCACAGCTACTCTTTCAGTCTCCAAAAAAAGATCTCCACGGTGATTTCTTGTGAAGGAAAATGTGTTTCCCGATTATCATGATTATAACTGTTCACAAAACTGTGCAGCACATCGGTACTGTGCTCAGCAGGCGGCGGCAGATTCTGGCAGTGTTCTGGTCAGAGATCAGGGAGGAGGGTGTCCTGGTGGTGCTGGGGGAGTGACTGATTGAGGCTGCTACTGCTGACAGACTGATTACAGAGAAGTGAGCAGTAATGCACCAGTATACCAGGGAGAGACAGAGGGAGAGACATAGTGGGAGAAAGGGAGGGGTGCACCAGATCACCCCCCCCCCCTGCATCAGGGAGGAGGGCTATCCCAGCCTCCCAGCATCGTGATCTCCTCTCTGCAGTATCTCCTCCCGCTGCCAGCAGCACTGTTCTCTGCCTACAAGTCCACCCTGTTACTATATTACATGTGAATTACACGTGTGCCCGGCCAGCTGCTCCTCAGATGTGCTTCTGTGACGGAGAGCAGCTTTTATTAAAGATACCAAGTTATAAACTACTTTCTACAGGAATACATGAGGCTGCTGTGCACTCATCATTGATTTCTTTTCTTGCGGTTCAATAATGTGGGAGGATATTGTTTCTCTCTCGTTAACAAACAACGCCAGATTATTATGTTTCTTACTCAAAGTGCAGATGAAACACAGGATGAACCCTTATATGATAAATTACTGCTTTTATTTTAGTATGAAATTGGATTTTCTAGCATTCTACATTGCATATGTGGAGATAAAAGTAGACATAGTTGTCGTATAAATCAAATCAGTTATTAATTCAGCCACTGTTGTCAATTTATAGTGATGTTAGACGCTGTTGAAAGCCCTTTAAGACACGCTGGGAGTCTCAAGACTCCACTTTTTGGATCATAATACCTGGCATGTAGCCTAAACTGGAGCTTACACATGGGCATAGACTATTAATGTGCATTCAGTCCTCTCTTAGCGCTCTACAGAACAATACACTTCTTGAAATGATTCATGTATTACTCCTCATGCAGAGGAAAACAGGCTCCACAGCATCAGACCGAACCTGGAGCCTCTATTGATGACTGATGTCACTGTTTAGTCAGAGGAATATAGTTTTTTGTTTCCAAACTATGAGCTTATCTGCTGCTGAACGCCCCCCTGTTGTTATTATCGGACATGGCTCCCATATAGATTCATGGCTTTACCTTTGCGGTGCTTTGTAATTATGAAAACATCCCAATTTGATATAAAACAGTGAAAGCCATGCCATGCCCCATTCCGTGCATGTATTCTACAGAATATGGAAACAAAGCTCAGCAGCATAGGCTACTAACAAAAACAGCACAGCGGGAAGAGCAGCTCTGATTTCCGATATATGCCGCAATTTTTGCGCAAAGTAAAAACCTATTTCACACCGGTACCATACGGTGCTTTGGTCAATATGTCCTCCTACATCCTCTCTGCACGGTGTCGGCTCAGCACCCCCGTGCAGAGAGGCCATGTAAGGCCATATCAGCGGTAAGTAAGTAATAGGATCTCGGATCTCCTGAGATTTCAGGAGCCGCTTCGTGCGGCTCGCCAACGCCGCCTCTCCATCTCCAGCAGCCCTCCAAAGCACCTGCCTCCCCGGGAAGCAGCACGAACCAGTTCCACGGTTACCTGAACTGAGGCCTCTCCCGTGGCAACGTGGTTCTCTCACGTGTCCTCCTCCGGGGGGTCCAGCCGGTCCGGCTCTCACTCTCCTGGGGCTGCTGGGGTTCCTCACCACGCTCTCTCTCCCTGGTCCGCTGGCGGAGCTCCTCTCTCTCCTCTCCTCACCCCGAGGAGCGTCAAGCTGCCGCGGAGGAGACGGCACAAAAACAGGAAGCTCTGTTGTCCTGATTTCAAAATAAAACGATAAAAAAAAAGATTAATTAAAAAAAAAGTAACGTCGGCAGGTGTATTTCTACGATTGTTTTGCCCACTTTAATCAATTGATTTTAATATATATATCCAAATGTATCCAAACACTGCATGAGATTGTAATTAATGTATAGTATATACATAGTAAATGATAAGTAAGTATGTGATGACAATATTTAAAATATAAAAACAGAAAAATAAATAAATAAACCATTATTTCTCTACTTCTCAAACTACTCCATCAGGTTTGTAGTCACATTTTGCAGTCGCAATCACTGTGCACTTGTATGTAATCTGAACGTTTTTAAATGTGAAACAACTGATACAGTATTATTATCATTAACTACCAAGTCAATTGAGATCATGTTAGCTTCCTTCAGCTAATTGTTTTAGTTTTTCATCCCACAAATCTACACTTTTAGTTGTTTTCAGTGAAAAAGCTCAACAAATTAATATATATTATCTGCCCAGCAACAAACAACTGTTAGCTAACGTTAGCTAGCGTGAACTAGCTAACCGTTGAACGTAAAGCTAGTGAAGCATTTAGCAGCTAATGGTAGCTAGCTTAAACGGTCGGATATTTCTCACACGTTAACTAGCGGAGAACAAAGAGAGTGAATATTAGACTTACATTTGTAGAATTTGCCAGAAACTCAACTCCAATGAGTGCTAATGATATTCTGCTGGATGTATAAATGAAGAGGAAACTTTGCTAACAAGCTTGTTTTATCATTCAGTGTTAGTGTTGTTAGCATCTCGTTTCCCCTCAAATGGCCCAAAAGAACCAACAGTGTTATTATTTAATTAAATGCATTAAAAAGATGAACATTTGACTTCATAATTCAAATTTGGTGTGGAAATGCCGGTTTATTTTGTCTTTTGGCGCACATATTCACACTTGAACCTTATTTTGAAGGTGTGAACAGGAAGTTTAAATTGTCCTATCATAACAGCGGTCCTCAGGAGGGACGCAGTTTGCAGACTGCGCATGCGCCCAGCTAACAGGCCTGTTGTAATCCCCTTTGTCACAAATAACAAGAGGATGCAATATGCTATAATTAAGAAAGAAAAAAATATCCACCTAATTACATCTTTTTAGTTTCAACGCTGCCTATATACGAGGAGACATAACTGAGTTTTAATTTATATTTCTGTTTGAGAAATAACAAACAGGAAGCTTTTGGATATGAGAAAAGCAACACTGTGGTTAAAAACAGCATAAGGATATATCATTTGATGTTATATTACCGTATTAACCTTTAACAATTAAATGGTATACACAAGTATTCAAGGCATGTAGCGAAATATCCAATTCACTCTGTCAGCACAAAAAACCAGTTACATTTAAACATTTTTAACATTTAAAGATAAATGTTAAATATGTTTAATCTTGACAGTTATGTGTGTTATCATTTGTACTGAGCTACAGCTGTGGCTTTGGAGTCACCAGGAATGTTTGACTTTGACAAGCAGTCTAAACCTATATTCCAAGTTTACAGAAAACAATAAAGAAAAATAATGACGTTTTTAAAACGAGTGAGAGTGAAAATACCTGCCAACGTCCACTTGCCTGATATAATGTTGTACTCCATGTTTCATAAACTGATCACATGCTTTGCATATCAAATATTAATCTGCAAAGTAAAAATAAGAATTAGTGGAGTAAATAGGTACATTATTTACCTCTGAAATGTGGTGAAATAAAAGTATAAAGTTGCAAAAAATAGAAACACACACAAAATTGTACTTATTAAGCGCCGCTGACCGAGGTCAACCACGTACAGATGGTTACCTCACGGTGTAACGCTGTGTGGACCTGATATTTAAACAATCTTTATATTTAGATACATATCATGAACGTGCTCAGTCATCCTGTTTTTATTAGTGTTTAACCTGATAAGACCCCAATCATTTAATGAACTCTGCAGCTACTGATAAAGCTGTGATTTATATTAATATACAAATATAACAAGAGTGACATCCAAACTAAATGTGGCATCTGATTTCCATTAACAATCAACACAATATTGAACAATTCTACAATAAAAATGCAATCAATCAATCTGCATGACATCAACCCTACTGCAGAACACGTGGACAACACTAAAGGGTTCGCAGATCGATGCATTGGGACTCCGTGTAACGATATCGATCAACTGCAAGTGAATCCTTCAGACATTAAATCTATACCCAAAGCTTAGTGAAGTAAACCAGGGAGCATTATTCAACACACTGATAGAACAACAAAGAGACAGAGAGAGAATTCAGTTGAACTTTCAGTGCACTCACGCTCACGTGCACGTGCACTCACGCTCACGTGCACTCACGCTCACTTTCTGCTGCAGCCTCGCTCTGGCGCCACCTCCTGTTCAGTCCCCGGGAACAGCTCCTCTTGGTTAGTGGTTACTACGATTACACAAATCCATTGTTTATAAAATCTCATGCTATGAAAGTGAATTCTTTTTATAAAATAATGCAAATAAAGTCACTGCCAGTTGTTTTTGTTCAATACACGAGTTGAGGAAAGATTTATTCTACAGAAAGGAGATGTGTTTCTATTGTTGGGGTTCTTTTCTTTCTCTTTTTATTCCTGGAATGTAGAAAAGGCACACACACACACAGTATACACACATTACTTCTTATCAGTCATTACTTAACACACATCTACACTGTTTATAGCTGTTGTGTTGTGTGTAATACAAATACTATTACATTATTATTATGAGATTCCCTCTTTATCAGCTCGACTTACTAAACTTACATGTTAAACATTTAATATGTGCATGTGTTAAGTTTTAAAAATATCCCTAACAGCTGGTTATTTACACTATTTAATATTGTTAAAGGGGAAATCATTATGCAGAACAACTCTTGTTCGACCAACACGTCTTGGATTGTGGCTTCATCTTTAGATCCTCCACATGAAGCTCCAGGGGTCGACAGGTTGGTCGCGAGCACGTGAGCACGTGTGCACATATACAGATACAGTTTGTGAAGGTAGTTTGTGGAATTAGCGCAACAAAGTCAAGCTGGTTGGATACTTTCCAGAATCCTGCATTGAGGGGGTCCGTTAGTCTCTGAGGGGAACAGCTGACGTGTTACTGAAGCTCCTGCTGGCAGAAACAAGAGCTGTGTTCATCACTGGGATAAGAACAGTGGTCCAACATATCCATTAGAAGACAACATGTTTTAAGACAAAGGTATTAAAATACAAGGTAACAAAGCCGAACCTGCTCAACCTGGATGTGAGACGTGTGAAACACTTTTCAGTGGTTTGAAGCACAAAGCTCTGGCTGATCCTTTTCAACTTACCGTCCTATAAAACAGCAAACTGTTGCTTCTACACGGAGCTGGTCGGCAGATTTAGTGACTGTTCGGTTTCCTCTTTGTGCTAAGCTAACCGGCTGCTGCCTGTCGGAGCTCCAGTTTCATCAAAAGCCAATCAGTGTAGCGCCAAAAGATTTCAAACTAAAAGGCACAATGAGTAGGACTTCCCCAGAGTGATCAGGGAGGAGGGGCCGACTTTGAATGTTGTGTTTACAAAACGCACCCGACAAATCCCACGGATTGTGCCTTTAAAGATCTTTTAATTTTGTAGATCCAAGATTTCTGCAGAAACAGAAGTAATCAAAACTTCTGACACGTTTGGACTGATTGTACAGAATCAGTTTACATTCATACATTTAATCATTTACTTCCAGTTTTAATATTCCAATCATTTCATTCCTATTTTATATTATAAATTAATTCATTATTGATGATTTTATGTTAAGTGCTACTGGAGATATTGAGGATTTCACACAATGCTAGCTGTAGCGCTCCAGTCTTTATGCTAAGCTAACCGTCTGTAGGTAAAAGATAAAACCGCAATACATTTCATTTATATGCAAAGAAAATAATAATAATAATAATAATAATAATATGGGGGATGAATGACGAGCCTGCATGTTTTATAATAAGGTGCTGTTTATTTAATCATTTCATTATTCACATCTCATGGTACACTCTCCTAAAGCTTTGAGCTGTAGTATTTACCGCGTGTAATACTGACCTCAGCCTCGTCTCCCAGGCTTCCTGCAAAAAAAAAGAGAGCTGAGGTGAGCTCCCAGTCCGCTGTGACTCGCCCTCTGCCCCGGGACGCTCGGTAGAGGGGGAAAGGATTCTGGACTTGTACCCAGGGACAGAGAGTCGGCTCGACGTTGCCGTCAGGTTCAGTCCTGCAACCTGTGAAGTGCTGATCGGGCTCTGTATACACACCGACTGTCCAGATTAAGTGTTTGATCAACTGTGACTGCAGAGGGTCACGACAGCATCAGGGCCGCCCGCCACACAGACGTTGAAGCAGCTTCGAGGTGAAGAGGGCAGCGTTTTGTTCAAGGTTCAGACGGTCAGCTGTTCTACGTGGAATAAAACTGGACTGCAGATATTTTGCGACCCAGAGTTCCTCAGCTGTTCCCGTCGGCCTTTAGCGTGTTGTAGCAGACGGAGCATCTCAAACTACAAACAGTTAGAACCACTTGGTGCAGACTCCCACTGCAACTTTTACTTTTGTTTGTACAACTTTAAGGCAGGAAGTTCCACTTTTTTTTGTTTGTTTTAAATAGTTTTCAGTCTTAAATTCATGCCTCCCTGCACACGAATGGATTTTATTTTTAAATAGAGGACGGGGAGCCTGGAAGTGTCGTAGTGTCCGTCAGGCCTGATTCACAAAGTCAACACGAGTCGTCTCGATGTGCTACGCCATGTAGATGAAGGTGTTTAAATCCGTCTCGTCCCGCTTTATGTACTTGTGATCTATCAGCCACTCGATCTGCTCCTTGATCATCTTCTTCTGAGGTAAAAACATGTTCTTAAGGATCTCCACCAGCTCTGTCTGCAGCTGCGCGTTGTTGATGCGCTTCCTCATCTTCATGATCTGGATGATGGCCTCCTGCAGACGGGAAAAGACACATAACAGGGTGAAAAACTAAGAATACAATGGGTCACAAAGTGCACCAAAATTAGCAGTTACATGCAAGAGCTGCTAAAAAACCTGGTAAAAATAAGCAATGCCTCCTTTCCCATTGCCAGCAATAATAATAATAATAATAATAACTTTATTTGTATAGCACCTTTCATACAAGAATTGCAGCTCAAAGTGCTTCACAGCAGAAACATAACAATTAGTAGAAGATGAGACAAGAAGAGCATTTACAGAACAATAATCACAGTGTTGATGTACACGAGTCTGAAGTACCATTTTAAAAATAGCAGAATTAAAATAATATAAAATAGCAGAATTAAAATAGATAAAATAGCAGAATTAAAATAATATCATATAGTATTAAAATTGTATAAAATAGCAGAATTAAAACAATATAAAATAGCAGAATTAAAATAGATAAAATAGCAGAATTAAAATAATATCATATAGTATTAAAATTGTATAAAATAGCAGAATTATAACAATATAAAATAGCAGAATTAAAATAGATAAAATAGCAGAATTAAAATAGATAAAATAGCAGAATTAAAATAATATAATATAGTATTAAAATTGTATAAAATAACATTGGAATTCATGTAGAAGAGTATAACTTTCTGATGAACAAAGAAGCTTTTGATTTGTTTTATTTTCTGTCCAGTTGAATGAAGTGAGTGTAAAATCAGTGTTTCTGTCAATGGAGTCTGGTGTCTTTGCAGAGAGCATATTATGTATGTTTTGTACGTTATTCATTTCTAATAATCGACTGAACTTCCTGTGGATTGTATTTATCATAATGAATGTGGCCCAGATGTTAGTGGCTTTGTGTCCCGTGGGGAAGGGGCTTAAGACAGATGTACTGTAGTTAATACAAACACCACCACAGGCGTCTGTGAAAACTCCACGATGGGAACTGGAATGTAAAACCATTTATTGTCAGCAGGTGGTGTAACAGGAGAGCAGCGGCATCTCCACCTGCATGCTACGAGCTCACAGCCTCACCTGCGTTCTTAGTATCCTGAGCTGCACGATGCCCTCGTTCTCCTCCTCTCTCATTCGCTCCGTGGTGAGCTGCAGCCGACCAATCAGGTTAATCTTCCCCCTTTTCTGAACCTTTGAGTTTTTTCTGCAAAGTTGTAAAATAAACAAACACAAATTAAAAGCACAGGAAACTTCATAATTGAGTTTGTTGCACCTGACTGGGAGACGTATGTAAAACAGTTGTGTCTTGTAATCGCCTGTGGGATCCGCCACATGTTTGCATGACACATGATGTAAACTGTCCTGCAGATAAATTTGCCCGACAAAGATGCAGCATGCTCCTGCGGGCTCGCAGCTATGGCATTTGTTTTATTTAGTTAAACCTGTAAACGTGAACGTGAGGTCATCATCTCATGCTGCAAATCACAGCTGGAGGGTTGCAAGTTTGGTAAAAGTGTGTCCCCGCTCTTCCTTACATGAGAGAGAACTCCTGGTTGACGTAGAATAGCGTTCCTTCTGCAAAGTCTTTGGGGGAAGTCACCACCGGGTCGTACGACAACACCTGCCGCTTGAGTTTGGGAAACGCCACCAGAGACTGGGACAGTGAGGAAAGCATGCGAGAGTCAGAACATCTGATAAGCTTCCTGGATATTCTGTCGAACAACATCCATCATTTACCCAGAGAGTGCGCCGCAGCTCGGCGTCCGGCAGCTCCGAGGCTAGCTTGAGGTTTTCAAAGCTGATCCTCTCCCTGGGCCTCTGGTTCCAGGCGAACAGCACAGCCAGCTGGAAGGTGGTCACCTCCAGGTCGTACTGGCCCACCTCGTTCTTAAAGGTTATCTGCAGGAATGACATTTTGCTTAGAGAGAGCAAAACATACTGTAATGAAAGAATACAGTTTAACACTTAATCAAAGTTATTTTGATTCTACTTTGAAATAATTTGTCTGCCCACGATGAGCAGCTCAAGAAGCAACAGACACGGAGAGTGTGAAAGATATGTAAGGGACGTTTGTTTGCTGTAAACATCCTCTCACATGCAACATGCAGGACTCTTTGTGCAAGGATTTCAAGTGTTCAGAATAATGATGGGAGTTATCAATCTGCCATATCGACAAAATCTATACATAATCAAGCAGAAAAGCGAAACTTAAAGCACAATGCATGAAATAAAGAGCCGTTAATCTGTGGCAGGACGTACCTGCATCTGCAGGGCTGCGGTTACATGTTAGATAAAGTCATTTCATTCATACAGCTTTCTAAGTGTGTTGCACTCACGATGCCGTTGGACATGAGGTGATGCCAGTGAAGCTTCCTGCCACTGTGGTTCTTCTTGTAGAAGTCTTCCACCTCTGGTATCAAATCTTCCAGCTCCGTCGGTAGAGAGACGAACACCTTCTCGCTGCTCCTCGACCACGCTCCAGCGTTCAGGATCTTAATGTTGACCGAGTCAGCTGCGAGGGGAACACAAAGACACGTCTTAGTTACTCAACTGCTTGGAGTGTTTTTACATTTCTGTCTGTGTGCGAGTTAAACAAACCAGATGCATGTAGAGTTTTTCTGCCTTTTCCTGAGTTTTCCTGCCTCCTGGCTCCAACTTCATTATTAGCACACAGACTTGAGAGTAAGCACATTTCCCAAGATTGAACTCTACAAGTTCTGTCAGCTTTTGTCAATGAATCAAATACACGTTTTATAAATGGTTAATCAAAAATACCAAAGATTTACTGGTTGCAGCTGCTGAAATGTGAAGAAGACTTTATCTCCTGTATGTGGAGTGTGTGACCTCTTACCTGGTAAAGCGAGCCTGTTGTGTTTATGCATTTCTTTAAAAGATTGGTTGAGGTCCTCCGACACTTTGATGTCTTGAAACATCCTGGCCAGCTTGTTGACATAGTCTGCTGGCATTCCTACTTCCTGTTAGGACACATGACACCACCGCCTTTTCAGATTAGTAAAAGTTACAGGGAACTCTCTCACACACACACACACACACACACACACACACACACACACACACACACACACACACACACACACACACACACACACACACACACACACACACACACACACACACACACACACACACACACACACACACACACACACACACACACACACACACTTCCAGATCTTACCCTGAGCCACTCCACCATGTTCTCCTCTATCTCGCTGTCGGCTGAGATGTCCAGGATGAGTCGACGGGTCAGGTGGGCTTTGTGATAGCGCATGAACACGTCTTTGTTCTGGACATACTTTAGCACTAACAGCTGTAGACAGAGCACACACATGGTTACTGAAGCCCACATTAAAAACAAGTTCTCCCTTCTGCACCTGCACGAACCAGCCTGTGTGCAGAAAGGAAACTTATGGAGCACAGGACCTGACGGTTCCCTGACACGTACCACTTCCTTGAGCTTGGCCTCGATCTCCTCAGACGTGAGCTTCTTGCTCAGTGGGGTTTTCCTCAACAGCATGTCGCAGTAGTTGGCCAGCAGCTCTGGACACTTGGACTCCGGCTGAGTTTTCAGACCGACCCTGTGGACACAGGAGCGGAGAAGTGGCGCAGTCAGACATCATCGCCTCTATATAATACTGACTTTCATACAGGGAGCGTCTCTTACCCTTTCTGTTTCAAAGGAAGTTCTAATTTAAAAATAGTGGCGTCATTCACAACAGCTTTATACGCCTGCAGAGAAAAACAGGACAGCGATCAGTTCAGAGCTTCTTCTACGATAACGCCGTATTGTCACCGGACGAGTTAGTACAAGTCGAGCTCACTTTGTCTCGAGCCGTCAGGAAGCGCGGATCGTCCTGAAAGGCTTCTTTCACCAGTCGGCTGAAGCGGTTAAACAAGGTGAGCAGCTGCTCCACATATTTCTCTGAGTCCTGCAACAAAGAACAGAACGTGAAAGCAGTCGATGTGAAGTTCATCTGGTCGTCGCCATGTTGAGGATCTGAGAACATCACTGCATCAGTAACAGGCCGGAGGAGTTAAAGGATGTGTGTATGTGGCACTCACAGAGGTGATGGTCTCTGCTGTGGCCACCATGTCAGCCAGGCCTGCGCTCATGATGTGGTCCTCCAGGTCCTTCAGCATGGGCTCGATGCCGCTGGGCACTTTGTCCATGAGAGAGAACATCAGGTGCAGCTCTGCGATGGAGGGAAACGCAACGATATCACTAGAAGAAGAGCGAGCAGCACTGGATGCGACATATT
>NW_021166961.1:152500-162500 GCF_900634415.1 Cottoperca gobio | reverse complement strand
TGTTGGATAATAATGATAGTAAACAATGTTAGATAATAATAATAAAAAACAATGTTGGATAATAAAGATAGTAAACAATGTTGGATAATAAAGATAGTAAACAATGTTGGATAATAATGATAGTAAACAATGTTAGATAATAATGATAGTAAACAATGTCGGATAATAATGATAGTAAACAATGTTGGATAATAAAGATAGTAAACAATGTTGGATAATAATGATAGTAAACAATGTTAGATAATAATGATAAAAAACAATGTTGGATAATAAAGATAGTAAACAATGTTGGATAATAAAGATAATAAACAATGTTGGATAATAATGATAGTAAACAATGTCGGATAATAATGATAGTAAACAATGTTGGATAATAAACATAGTAAACAATGTTGGATAATAAAGATAGTAAACAATGTTGGATAATAATGATAGTAAACAATGTTGGATAATAATGATAGTAAACAATGTTAGATAAAAACTTTATTAAACAATGTTGGATAATAATGATAGTAAACAATGTTGGATAATAAAGATAGTAAACAATGTTGGATAATAAAGATAGTAAACAATGTTGGATAATAATGATAGTAAACAATGTTAGATAATAATGATAAAAAACAATGTTGGATAATAAAGATAGTAAACAATGTTGGATAATAAAGATAATAAACAATGTTGGATAATAATGATAGTAAACAATGTTAGATAATAATGATAGTAAACAATGTTGGATAATAAAGATAGTAAACAATGTTGGATAATAAAGATAGTAAACAATGTTGGATAATAATGATAGTAAACAATGTTGGATAATAATGATAGTAAACAATGTTGTATAATAAAGATAGTAAACAATGTTGGATAATAAAGATAGTAAACAATGTTGGATAATAAAGATAGTAAACAATGTTGGATAATAAAGATAAAAAAACAATGTTGGATAATAAAGATAGTAAACAATGTTGTATAATAAAGATAGTAAACAATATTCGATAATAAAGATAAAAAACAATGTTGGATAATAAAGATAGTAAACAATGTTGGATAATAAAGATACAAAAACAATGTTGGATAATAAAGATAGTAAACAATGTTGGATAATAATGATAGTAAACAATGTTGGATAATAATTATAGTAAACAATGTTGGATAATAATGATAGTAAACAATGTTGGATAATAATGATAGTAAACAATGTTTGATAATAAAGATAAAAAACAATGTTGGATAATAATGATAATAAACAATGTTGGATAAGATAGATAGATATATACTTTATTTATCCCGAGGGAAATTCAGTTATCCATTAGCTTAAAACATTTACACAATTAAACAGTCTCTCAGAGCCTCCTCTGCCCCCGGAGACCACTTCCTAAAGGAACGTGTGGTTGTAGGTTGTGTCTGGATCCTTGGTTTGTATTGTGGTTTCAGCAGCACTAGGTTGTGATCAGACTTGCCCAGTGGGGGAAGGGGGGTGGCAGTGTAAGCACCCTTTACAGTAGCATACATAAGGTCTAATGTCCTGTTCTTCCTGGTGGGGCAGTTTACAAACTGATGAAAGTCTGGTAGTGTGGAGTCTAGTGTTACATGATTGAAGTCTCCTGAGATGGCAATGAAAGCTTCTGGGTGTTGGGTTTGCAGTCTAGCGATGGTACAGTGAATGACGTCACAGTCTCTGCGTGTGCACGTGGAGGGATGTAAACACACGTGGAGGGATGTAAACACAAAAAACAATGGCGTACGAAAATTCCCGAGGCATGTAATATGGTCTTAGACCTACAGCAAGCAGCTCAATGTCCTTTTCACAAGTAGTCTCCTTAACCGTAACATGTCCTTGGTTACACCATCTATTGTTAATAAACAGTGCGAGTCCCCCTCCTTTATGCTTGCCACTGCGTTTAGCGTCCCTGTCCACTCTCACTGTGGTGAATCCTGGTAGGTCCACGTTAGCGTCCGGAGTCTTAGGTGTTAGCTGTTAGCCATGTTTCAGAGAGGCACAGTAAACTGCTTTTCCTGTATGTCCTGTCGTTCCTCACAAGGGCAGCCAACTCGTCAGTCTTCTTGGTTAAACAGTTAACATTCCCCATGACTATTGATGGAACAGAGGGCTTGTACTTCCACCGCTTTGCCGCTAGCTTAGCCTTTACCTTCGCTCCAGGTCTGCAGCCTGTAAAGTTCTAAAGTTCTAAAACAACACGAAAAACACGGAGCTACTGGAGAGGCTGCCACTTGCGTTGGCGCCAACTACTAAGATTCAACTAAATAAAGATAATAAAGATAGTAAACAATGTTGGATAATAATTATAGTAATTCAGGATAGCTTTATATGTTTTCCGTTATTTATTGCTTTGATTTTTACATATATACCTTGTCTTTAAATGTTTGAAATTAAGTTGTTTTATTTAAGGTAATAAAAACGTTCTGATGGGAGACTGAAGTCCTGAGGATGGTTTACAGCATCTTCTGGACCGTGTAATTTCATTACATCACACTACATGCTGGTACAGAAATGTAAGTGCTACTTGCAAAAGCAAGCTCACAAAAATAGTTATCAGTGGCAGCAGGATGACAGGGGACAGCTGGTGGAGTGGCACACAGCAGGAAAGCAACTTCTAGGTTTCTGTCAATGATTGATAATGAATATTATTTTTGGTCATATAATCTAAACCCATGGCAGAGGAAGAGTGTAAGTGAATCTGTGAAGCCCGAGACAAATGTCACCCGAAGATGTCTATTCTATTCCATGGTATGTAGAATAATGTAAATACAACGACTAGCACTATACAGTATAAAGTTGATGAATGAATGTAGTATAAAGTATAAAGTTAACAGAATAGTTTTTTCTGACACAAATTCATCATGGATTTTATAAAAACAGTTTTCAGTCTGAATCGGACAAAAATAAAGACGTTTTGCTGTTGGCTGTAAGACACAACATGACCAGTGTTGACCTCTGACCCCGCCTCTTTGGGAAGTGATTGGCCAATAAAATGACACCAGAGAAGGTCATGTCCAACACACACACACACACACACACACACACACAGACACACACACACACACTCTGAGCTTTAAAGGATGCTGCTGCTAATAAAGTTTTATAAGCCAGCAGGAGGCAGGAGGTCAGAGGTTGGCTCGGCTTTAAATTGTTATTTCTGTTCCTCTTATTGGAGTTTCCACTTTAAGAATAAAGTTTTATGATTCAAAGAAAGAGTCACAGGACTGTCAGCAGGTTCCATCAGAAACTCTGTTCAGATCATAAACTTTGTTCGTACATGTTGTACACACTACAGGGGAACAGAGTAAAAACTTTAACTGATAGATATCAGCATGAAACTTCCCCACTTCATTACTCACATTAACACAATTACTTTTTATATTACAAGTGTTCATGTTTAAATATGTAAATGAGGCATTATGTAATGTAACTGTTTGTGAGTTTAGGAGAAATCTACAGACACAAACACACAAAGTTAGTGACATAAACTCTGGATGTGGATTCTGATGTTTTCTTTACACTTGTCTGACAGAATCAAATTCAAATCAAATGTATTTGTATCGCCCAATATCACAAATTATACATTTGTCTCAGTGTGCTTTACAGACTGTTGGAAGACGTGTTGGAAGATAAATATTGAGCAGAGTTTAAAGAAACATATTTTTGGTTTTAGCGTCTGGCCTTGTGACAGAAGGTTTGACTGATGAGATATATGTGTAAAGGAAGTGATATTTGTATATTATATATTTCACAGTGATGTGTGT
Organism: Cottoperca gobio; assembly: GCF_900634415.1. Lineage (NCBI taxonomy): Eukaryota > Metazoa > Chordata > Actinopteri > Perciformes > Bovichtidae > Cottoperca > Cottoperca gobio. The sequence continues at coordinate 158,735 of NW_021166961.1, read as the reverse complement.
CTGTGTCTCCTGCAGATGGAGGATGGAAGCTACGAGACGTCTGTCTCTCAGGAGAAGAAGGACTCTGATCATCCAATCAAACTCAAGGTCAGAGGAAAGCTGACACAAGTGATGACTAATATTTGTAGTAGCAGTGTGTCTTCATGCGATCCGTCTTAATATTCTCTGGTTCAGACGGACAGGTCGGGTCGGCTCGTCCTGGAGACGCCTGCTGACCTGCAGAACATCCTGCTGCTGAGGAAGACCAAGAGAGAGCAGAAAGCTGCAGAGAGGAGACCTGCTGCTGTGCTACATGCTGAGCAGATAGTGGTAACAATATTTGTTGAGTTGTGTTCAGAGAAATGTGTAATGTTCCTGAAGGTAACATTTCCTCTCTCTCCTGTCATGGCGTCATCAGTCCTGTGTTGTATATGTAGTGAGACAGAGACATGTGTAATGTCCCTGAAGGTAACGTTTCCTTTCTCTCCTGTCATGGTGTCATCAGTCCTGTGTTGTATATGTAGTGAGACAGAGACATGTGTAATATTCCTGAAGGTAACGTTTCCTCTCTCTCCTGTCATGGTGTCATCAGTCCTGTGTTGTATATGTAGTGAGACAGAGACATGTGTAATGTCCCTGAAGGTAACGTTTCCTCTCTCTCCTGTCATGGCGTCATCAGTCCTGTGTTGTATATGTAGTGAGACAGAGACATGTGTAATGTTCCTGAAGGTAACGTTTCCTCTCTCTCCTGTCATGGTGTCATCAGTCCTGTGTTGTATATGTAGTGAGACAGAGAAATGTGTAATGTTCCTGAAGGTAACGTTTCCTCTCTCACCTGTCATGGTGTCATCAGTCCTGTGTTGTATATGTAGTGAGACAGAGACATGTGTAATGTCCCTGAAGGTAACGTTTCCTCTCTCTCCTGTCATGGTGTCATCAGTCCTGTGTTGTATATGTAGTGAGACAGAGACATGTGTAATGTTCCTGAAGGTAACGTTTCCTCTCTCCTGTCATGGTGTCATCAGTCCTGTGTTGTATATGTAGTGAGACAGAGAAATGTGTAATGTTCCTGAAGGTAACGTTTCCCTCTCTCTCTCCTGTCATGGCGTCATCAGTCCTGTGTTGTATATGTAGTGAGACAGAGACATGTGTAATGTTCCCCCCTCGAAGGGTGGTGTTCAGAGAAACTTTACCTTCAGGAATATTACACATGTCTCTGTCTCACTACATATACAACACAGGACTGATGACACCATGACAGGAGAGAAAGGAAACGTTACCTTCAGGGACATTACACATGTCTCTGTCTCACTACATATACAACACAGGACTGATGACGCCATGACAGGAGAGAGAGGAAATGTTACCTTCAGGAACATTACACATTTCTCTGAACACAACTCAACAAATATTGTTACCACTATCTGCTCAGCATGTAGCACAGCAGCAGGTCTCCTCTCTGCAGCTTTCTGCTCTCTCTTGGTCTTCCTCAGCAGCAGGATGTTCTGCAGGTCAGCAGGCGTCTCCAGGACGAGCCGACCCGACCTGTCCGTCTGAACCAGAGAATATTAAGACGGATCGCATGAAGACACACTGCTACTACAAATATTAGTCATCACTTGTGTCAGCTTTCCTCTGACCTTGAGTTTGATTGGATGATCAGAGTCCTTCTTCTCCTGAGAGACAGACGTCTCGTAGCTTCCATCCTCCATCTGCAGGAGACACAGACACACATCACTGTGAAATATATAATATACAAATATCACTTCCTTTACACATATATCTCATCAGTCAAACCTTCTGTCACAAGGCCAGACGCTAAAACCAAAAATATGTTTCTTTAAACTCTGCTCAATATTTATCTTCCAACACGTCTTCCAACAGTCTGTAAAGCACACTGAGACAAATGTATAATTTGTGATATTGGGCGATACAAATACATTTGATTTGAATTTGATTCTGTCAGACAAGTGTAAAGAAAACATCAGAATCCACATCCAGAGTTTATGTCACTAACTTTGTGTGTTTGTGTCTGTAGATTTCTCCTAAACTCACAAACAGTTACATTACATAATGCCTCATTTACATATTTAAACATGAACACTTGTAATATAAAAAGTAATTGTGTTAATGTGAGTAATGAAGTGGGGAAGTTTCATGCTGATATCTATCAGTTAAAGTTTTTACTCTGTTCCCCTGTAGTGTGTACAACATGTACGAACAAAGTTTATGATCTGAACAGAGTTTCTGATGGAACCTGCTGACAGTCCTGTGACTCTTTCTTTGAATCATAAAACTTTATTCTTAAAGTGGAAACTCCAATAAGAGGAACAGAAATAACAATTTAAAGCCGAGCCAACCTCTGACCTCCTGCCTCCTGCTGGCTTATAAAACTTTATTAGCAGCAGCATCCTTTAAAGCTCAGAGTGTGTGTGTGTGTGTCTGTGTGTGTGTGTGTGTGTGTGTGTGTGTGTGTTGGACATGACCTTCTCTGGTGTCATTTTATTGGCCAATCACTTCCCAAAGAGGCGGGGTCAGAGGTCAACACTGGTCATGTTGTGTCTTACAGCCAACAGCAAAACGTCTTTATTTTTGTCCGATTCAGACTGAAAACTGTTTTTATAAAATCCATGATGAATTTGTGTCAGAAAAAACTATTCTGTTAACTTTATACTTTATACTACATTCATTCATCAACTTTATACTGTATAGTGCTAGTCGTTGTATTTACATTATTCTACATACCATGGAATAGAATAGACATCTTCGGGTGACATTTGTCTCGGGCTTCACAGATTCACTTACACTCTTCCTCTGCCATGGGTTTAGATTATATGACCAAAAATAATATTCATTATCAATCATTGACAGAAACCTAGAAGTTGCTTTCCTGCTGTGTGCCACTCCACCAGCTGTCCCCTGTCATCCTGCTGCCACTGATAACTATTTTTGTGAGCTTGCTTTTGCAAGTAGCACTTACATTTCTGTACCAGCATGTAGTGTGATGTAATGAAATTACACGGTCCAGAAGATGCTGTAAACCATCCTCAGGACTTCAGTCTCCCATCAGAACGTTTTTATTACCTTAAATAAAACAACTTAATTTCAAACATTTAAAGACAAGGTATATATGTAAAAATCAAAGCAATAAATAACGGAAAACATATAAAGCTATCCTGAATTACTATAATTATTATCCAACATTGTTTACTATCTTTATTATCTTTATTTAGTTGAATCTTAGTAGTTGGCGCCAACGCAAGTGGCAGCCTCTCCAGTAGCTCCGTGTTTTTCGTGTTGTTTTAGAACTTTAGAACTTTACAGGCTGCAGACCTGGAGCGAAGGTAAAGGCTAAGCTAGCGGCAAAGCGGTGGAAGTACAAGCCCTCTGTTCCATCAATAGTCATGGGGAATGTTAACTGTTTAACCAAGAAGACTGACGAGTTGGCTGCCCTTGTGAGGAACGACAGGACATACAGGAAAAGCAGTTTACTGTGCCTCTCTGAAACATGGCTAACAGCTAACACCTAAGACTCCGGACGCTAACGTGGACCTACCAGGATTCACCACAGTGAGAGTGGACAGGGACGCTAAACGCAGTGGCAAGCATAAAGGAGGGGGACTCGCACTGTTTATTAACAATAGATGGTGTAACCAAGGACATGTTACGGTTAAGGAGACTACTTGTGAAAAGGACATTGAGCTGCTTGCTGTAGGTCTAAGACCATATTACATGCCTCGGGAATTTTCGTACGCCATTGTTTTTTGTGTTTACATCCCTCCACGTGTGTTTACATCCCTCCACGTGCACACGCAGAGACTGTGACGTCATTCACTGTACCATCGCTAGACTGCAAACCCAACACCCAGAAGCTTTCATTGCCATCTCAGGAGACTTCAATCATGTAACACTAGACTCCACACTACCAGACTTTCATCAGTTTGTAAACTGCCCCACCAGGAAGAACAGGACATTAGACCTTATGTATGCTACTGTAAAGGGTGCTTACACTGCCACCCCCCTTCCCCCACTGGGCAAGTCTGATCACAACCTAGTGCTGCTGAAACCACAATACAAACCAAGGATCCAGACACAACCTACAACCACACGTTCCTTTAGGAAGTGGTCTCCGGGGGCAGAGGAGGCTCTGAGAGACTGTTTAATTGTGTAAATGTTTTAAGCTAATGGATAACTGAATTTCCCTCGGGATAAATAAAGTATATATCTATCTATCTTATCCAACATTGTTTATTATCATTATTATCCAACATTGTTTTTTATCTTTATTATCAAACATTGTTTACTATCATTATTATCCAACATTGTTTACTATCATTATTATCCAACATTGTTTACTATAATTATTATCCAACATTGTTTACTATCATTATTATCCAACATTGTTTACTATCTTTATTATCCAACATTGTTTTTGTATCTTTATTATCCAACATTGTTTACTATCTTTATTATCCAACATTGTTTTTTATCTTTATTATCGAATATTGTTTACTATCTTTATTATACAACATTGTTTACTATCTTTATTATCCAACATTGTTTTTTTATCTTTATTATCCAACATTGTTTACTATCTTTATTATCCAACATTGTTTACTATCTTTATTATCCAACATTGTTTACTATCTTTATTATACAACATTGTTTACTATCATTATTATCCAACATTGTTTACTATCATTATTATCCAACATTGTTTACTATCTTTATTATCCAACATTGTTTACTATCTTTATTATCCAACATTGTTTACTATCATTATTATCTAACATTGTTTACTATCATTATTATCCAACATTGTTTATTATCTTTATTATCCAACATTGTTTACTATCTTTATTATCCAACATTGTTTTTTATCATTATTATCTAACATTGTTTACTATCATTATTATCCAACATTGTTTACTATCTTTATTATCCAACATTGTTTACTATCTTTATTATCCAACATTGTTTACTATCATTATTATCCAACATTGTTTAATAAAGTTTTTATCTAACATTGTTTACTATCATTATTATCCAACATTGTTTACTATCATTATTATCCAACATTGTTTACTATCTTTATTATCCAACATTGTTTACTATGTTTATTATCCAACATTGTTTACTATCATTATTATCCGACATTGTTTACTATCATTATTATCCAACATTGTTTATTATCTTTATTATCCAACATTGTTTACTATCTTTATTATCCAACATTGTTTTTTATCATTATTATCTAACATTGTTTACTATCATTATTATCCAACATTGTTTACTATCTTTATTATCCAACATTGTTTACTATCATTATTATCCGACATTGTTTACTATCATTATTATCTAACATTGTTTACTATCATTATTATCCAACATTGTTTACTATCTTTATTATCCAACATTGTTTACTATCTTTATTATCCAACATTGTTTTTTATTATTATTATCTAACATTGTTTACTATCATTATTATCCAACATTATTTACTATCTTTATTATCCAACATTGTTTACTATCTTTATTATCCAACATTGTTTAATAAAGTTTTTATCCAACATTGTTTACTATCATTATTATCCAACATTGTTTACTATCATTATTATCCGACATTGTTTACTATCATTATTATCCAACATTGTTTATTATCTTTATTATCCAACATTGTTTACTATCATTATTATCCAACATTGTTTACTATCTTTATTATCCAACATTGTTTACTATCTTTATTATCCAACATTGTTTTTTATCATTATTATCTAACATTGTTTACTATCATTATTATCCAACATTGTTTACTATCTTTATTATCCAACATTGTTTTGTATTATTATTATCTAACATTGTTTACTATCATTATTATCCAACATTGTTTACTATCTTTATTATCCAACATTGTTTACTATCTTTATTATCCAACATTGTTTAATAACGTTTTTATCCAACATTGTTTACTATCATTATTATCCAACATTGTTTACTATGTTTATTATCCAACATTGTTTACTATCATTATTATCCGACATTGTTTACTATCATTATTATCTAACATTGTTTACTATCATTATTATCCAACATTGTTTACTATCATTATTATCCAACATTATTTACTATCTTTATTATCCAACATTGTTTACTATCTTTATTATCCAACATTGTTTACTATCTTTATTATCCAACATTGTTTAATAAAGTTTTTATCCAACATTGTTTACTATCATTATTATCCAACATTGTTTAC
>NW_021166961.1:82500-147500 GCF_900634415.1 Cottoperca gobio | reverse complement strand
TACATTTTGACTGAACCCAATTGAATCTAATATTGAGATAAATGCATTATTAAGGCTGTCACTATCAACATCCACATGAATATTAAAGTCACCTACAATAATCACTTTATCTGTTTTAAGGACTAAACTTATATATGTGTTTTATCACTTCCTGTTGCTCTACATGTCACTGATTAGGATATATACCTTGGTTTTGTTACTTCCTGTTGCTACACATGTTAATGATTAGTATACATCTGTGTTTTATTTATTCATGTTGCTCTATATCTTAATGATCAGTATCTATAGCCGGTTTTGTTACTTCCTGTTGCTCTACATGTTAATAATCAGTAAATATAGATGTGCTTTATTGCTTCCTGTTGCTTTAACATGTCAATAATCAGTATATAAAGCTGTGTTTGTTACTTCCTGTTGCTCTTCATGTTAATTATCAGTATTTATATCGGTTTTGTTGCTTCCTGTTGCTCTATATGTCAATAATCAGTATATATAGCTGTGTTATCTTGCTCTGCATAACTTCCTTGCTGTCTTCGGTGTCTTCTTGTCCTGTACCTCTCCATTTTAAGCCTAATTTCTTTGTTTTGAAAGACCCTCTCCAAAGGACTGCTGCTGAAAGCGAGCCAGCCGGCTCACACAGGCACATTTAGTGAAATGTTTGCTTTGTTCTTATGAAAATAAAATATGTTGAATGTCTCTCTGTGTTTTTAGAACATTTAGTTTTTGGCGCCTCATAACTACATTTCCCATGTGTCCTCTGTCTCCTCCTCTCCCTGCTGAGGGAGGAGTGGGGGAGGAGTGAGGGAGATGTGGGGGAGGAGTGAGGGAGGAGAGGGGGAGGAGTGGGGGAGTTTGGGAAAGAATGCGAGGAATTCATTTCCTGTCCTGCAGCTCAGAGGAGTCGCAGACATGGCCGAGTGTGAGCAGATCTGAACATGATGAAGGAGCGCTGACTCCTCTGGATCTTTGTCTCCAGCAGAACTTCAGCCCGAGGAGCAGGACGGAGGGAGGGGGGGGGGGGCGCCATGACCGAGCCCCTGCTGAAGAGAACCTTCTCCAGGCTGAGAGGCAAAGACAGATCCAGGAGGAAGACCGACCCCAAAGTGAGCGGTGAGTGCCGAGCGCCTGCTGCAGACTTTATACGTCTTTATTTTATTATTATTATTATTATTATTATTATTATTATTATTATTATTATTATTATTATTATTATTATTATTATTATTATTATTATAGACAATATTATAAACTGTTCAAGTGTGTTAGTGATCGCTGTCAACTTTCTGTTTACTCAACAACTTCTCCGTCCATCACATGGACCAACACCAGAACTTCTCCACAATCATGTTACACTATTCGTATTATTACTAATTCTGTTACTACTCTGTTTCAGTAAAATTACTAATACTGCAGTGTACAAATACTCTGTTACAGTAAAATTACTAATACTGCAGTGTACAAATACTCTGTTACAGTAAAAGTACTGATACTGCAGTGTACAAATACTCTGTTACAGTAAAATTACTAATACTGCAGTGTTCAAATACTCTGTTACAGTAAAAGTACTGATACTGCAGTGTACAAATACTCTGTTACAGTAAAAGTACTGATACTGCAGTGTACAAATACTCTGTTACAGTAAAAGTACTAATACTGCAGTGTACAAATACTCTGTTACAGTAAAAGTACTGATACTGCAGTGTACAAATACTCTGTTACGGTAAAAGTACTAAGTTATCAGATAAATGTAGTAGAAAGTAAAATATTTCCCTCTGAGATGTAATGGAGTAGAAGTATAAAGTAGCAGTAAATGGAAATACTCAAGTAAAGTACAAGTACGTCAAAATTGTACTTTAGTTCAGTCGTAAATGTAGTAAGTTACTCTGCACCTCTGTATACAGAATATATATAAGTATGTGAAGGTATTAATACCGTGTACCAGCCAGACCTTCCAGGGAAGTTTAGCTGCTGAATAAAACTTTATCCGACGTTTATCTTTCTACGAGAGGAGGTTTATGTGTGTCGATGAAACATTCACTCTAATAACAGAAACTGAGACGATGAATTCTACTTTATTATTGATTATTTATATTATGTATTGAAATGTGTATCTGATATTAGTACAAAGGGAATAATACACAGTATTGTCTGTATGCTTTAGTGTTTAGTAACGTGTGTTGTTTTATAAAGGGACCGCTAACATGCTAGCAGGCTGATGTTAACCATGTTAGCATGCTAACGTTAAAAGAGAGTAAACTTTATTTTGTGCTTCAATCCATTTCTTTACATGAAAACATCTGATGTGTATTTATTGCACCACGATGTATCATTACAGCTCATAACAATACATCCCATAATAGTTCACACACTTCTCCAGACAGACAGACAGACGCCTCTCTGTGCTAAGCTAGGCTAACAGTTTCTTCTGTAATCTGCTCATCTTCACACACATGTTTAATGTTCAGCTTCCTGCCAACAAACCGAATCATTTCCTGTCATTAGACTTGTGAGTGTGTGCGCGTTATACTTCCATAATTACAGATGATTTGATGTTTTTTTTGTTAGTTTTTCAAAGATTTGACATAAAGCACAGAATATTCAGATTCTTGGCCTTAAAAACACATGATTCCTACTAAACTGTGTTCCTGAGGTTTACATGCAGCCCTGCACATGCTCGTTAACAAGCTTCTTTGCGTGAAAATCGTGTTTTCCAACATTTTCCAGCAGCAGTGAACTCAGCCTCCATCTTTCAGTCCTTCAACCAGAAACCTGCTGATGTCTTTAATGAAGCTTCTCTTCTTCCTGCGTCTCCATCCTTACAAGCTGCTGGCTGCTTTGTGTCGCACACACAGAGCTGTGAACATCGTCACACACTGAGACTCATGTTGTGAATGTTACATGCCTGGAGTGTCAGGAGTGGACAGAAATGACACAGAGGAGCTGAGCCCAACGCTGGACTAAACATTTCAAGGCGACAAAAATGTGACTTTAAGTGAAAACAAAGTTGTAAGAAAACACGGAGACTTTGTGATATTAGTGAAGCAATGAGACATAGTGAGAGAAACTCAACAGAGTGAACTCTTAAAGCTCGCCTTGTCTGTAGACCACACTGTGTGTGTGTGTGTGTGTGTGTGTGTGTGTCTCTAATGAATAGTGAATAGTCAGCAGTGTGTTTAGTCTTAAATACAGAGACTTCATTGACATCTGCAGTCACAGCTGTTTATTCATCACCCCCCCCTTCTCCCCCCCCATACACACTTTCTCACTGATCAGTATTTCTCAGGCTTCTGAAATTAAACAGATGGTTTATTATTAGCACACACACACACACACGCACACACACACACACACACACACACACACACACACACACACACACACTCAGTCTTCTATCAGTTCCTCTTTGGCTACGTTCAGATGACAGGAAGTGGGGGCTGACCTCTGGAGAGTATCACTTCCTGTCAGACAGACACAGTCAGAGTTGCTGAACACAGCCGACGGGGAATGAAGGACGGACATTCATCAACACAAACCCTCCTGATGAAGGAATGTTGCTCTGGAACTGTGTGGAAGTAAAGACATAAAGACTTTGACTACTTTAAAATTCCACCGTATGATTTAACCCTCACGGGAAAAAGTTAATGAGCTTTCATGTCGCTCTACTGAATCAAAAAATGCAGATATAACCAAGAGAAAGCACAAAGATCCGAAACCAGAACCCTGAGGAACTCCGCAAGTATTTAATCACTATGTTCAGGTGGGCCTTGAGGAGTTCAGGAGGGCCTTGAGGAGTTCAGGTGGGCCTTGAGGAGTTCAGGAGGGCCTTGAGGAGTTCAGGTGGTCCTTGAGGAGTTCAGGAGGGCCTTGAGGAGTTCAGGTGGTCCTTGAGGAGTTCAGGTGGTCCTTGAGGAGGCAGCCTCTCAGAGAGCAGGACGATCAGCGGACGTTAAACCATCAGCTTCTGTGGACGTCGTCGTTATTAAAGGAGTTTTTATTGAGGTCAAACACACACAGAGGGTTTATTCATGCAGCTCAGTCAGACACACTGTGTGTCACAAGGATCCCACACACACACACACACACACACATATATATACTCACACACGCATATACATATACACACACACACACATACACACACACATATATATACTCACACACGCATATACATATACACACACATACACAGGAAGAGTCTGAAGGGACAAATCCAGATGTTCAGGATGCCGGTGGTTATAATGATGTGCAGCTTTAACTTCTGCTCTGAGTGATTACAGCTCAATAATAATTAATAACTGTGCAGCAGGACCGTCTGACACCAGGCGTCTGACCGCATGGAGGTCGTTCACGTTACACCAGATCAGTACTGGTTCCTCCAGCTGGGCCTGCTCTGGAGCAAGAGAGAGGACGTTTACAACTGGACTCTGATGTTCCTGTTTGTAGGCAAAGAACTGATGGAGGATAATTGATAACACCTTTAATATTCCTCCAATAAGCAGTGAATAGGAGGGAAACTCTTAGTTAATGACGGAGTATTTGTTGAATATGGTCACGCAGAATAAAACATAAATAAGCTTTATAATGACTTATAAACCAATATGCTACTAATAAGCAAAGTAATGGTGTGTGTGTGTGTTTCCAGATGTTTCAGTAACGGCTGACGCTGTTCTGCAGACGTCTTCATCACCCTCGTTGACGCCCCCCAGAGCCCCCCAAGCAGCGGACCCTGACCCCCCCACACCTTCACATAACCACATCACAGTTGCTAAGAAACAGTTGTGGGCGCGGCAGGGCTCTGCAGCTCCGCCCACCTCTCTGCAGTCAAGCTCCGCCCCCAGAAACTCTGACCGGGAGCGACCGCCGTGGATGTCACAGGATGCATCTGGGCAGGCCTTGAGTCAGTGGCTAGCGCAGGATAAGGTACGGTATGGCAGGGCTATCACAGTACAGACAGCTTCTCTTACTAACCCTCATGAAGTCGAAGCAACTCCCACTCCCTGTCCAAAGGATCTTTACAGGAATACATTTATAAAGTGCTCAAATTATTTAACTATTTATTAAATAAATGTACAAAACGGTACAATAGAGAGCTGCAGGAAGGAGTCCTAAAACCCTGAAATGAGTTTTACATGTTTGCACTTCCTGTTCCCTCATCTGCTTTTTGATGTGTTTTTGCTGAAATAAGTTCTGTGGTTAAAACATGCTGAAGAGATTTTAACGTTTGGTTCTACGACATAAAACTCGTCAGTAAATCCCCGCTGGTGAGTTTAAAAGGTTGGTTGCTAACACGTGTCTAAACGTCATCACGCTAACATTAGCCTCCGTTAGCTTAGCGGTGGTGACGTCACGTGACCTGCTGTAGCTCCTTTATAGCCGAACGTTAGCTTCTTACTTGATAAATCATCAAAGTGTTAATCTGTGGAGATGATCCTGATGAACCACACGTGTAAATATCATCGTTGGTTTTTCTGCAATGATCTAAAATCCAAAGTTAAAATCCAGTTAAGATGCTGCCTTCAGGGTCGGACACAGAAACGCGTCCCTGCAGCGCTCTGTAAAGTATTAACTCACAAACAGGTATGGTATGACTGGAGTTTCAATACTACTTGGTACTGGGATATTCTGGTGATGACCCTCGTTAGAAGTTTTATTCCATGTGTGCTCCTTGGAGTGCACATATTGAATACAGTGTGTTTGTTTCCTGTAAATATGTTTCATATCAGTCCAGTAAGGACTGAACCCTCCTGGTTTGACCTCCCCTCTGCGGTCTTCTTCTTCTCCCCTCAGATGGAGCAGTGTGGTGACGGGATGTGCTTTGGTCTGACCCAGGACACGAGCAGCGCCACCTGTGTTTCTGTCAGTTGTACCACAGTACTGCCAGACACCCCACCACCACCAGGGGGCTCCACTGATGTGCCGCCCACCTCTGTCAGCAACAAGTTTTCTGGTCAGCGGATGTATCTGCAGAGCCTGGATCGCAGCAGCCGAGCCTGGGTGCTGTCTTCGGGAAAGACCCAGGGTTCAGACGAGGCCTGCGGGTTGCAGCAGGAGAGTGGCAGCAACATCTGGTACAACCCGATCCCTGAGGAGGAGGACTCAGGAGGTCCACGCAGGGAGGAGGAGGTATGGAGGAGAAGGGACAAGAGGGAGGAGGCAGGAGCGGTGAATCCCAGAGCTGAGCTGGGAGGAGTGTGGGTCGGCTCAGCAGAAAGTCCACCGGAGGGCGCCAACCCCAGCATCAGCCACCAGACTGACAACATCACCACAGAAAACACAGGTGAGACCCGACGTTGTAAAGACATTTGTAACTTTGTGTTTGTGACCAGTTTCAGGTAAACACTGTGTCTCTCCCTCAGACTCTAGCCCCGCCTCCCAGAAGAAAGGGGGCGTGTCCGGCAGTGTGATTGACAGGCTGCGGTCTCCTGGTACGGTGAGGAAACTCTCCCTGAAGATGAAGAAACTTCCGGAGCTGCGCCGCAAACTCAGCCTGCGCTCCTCTTGTCGCACCAACCGGCAGGGAAACGACAGCAGAGGGGGCGGCGACGAGTCGAGTAAGAGCCCATCATCCGCCGTGTCCAATCAGAACGTGATCAGCAGATATCACCTGGATAGCTCCGCTCCTCCCGCCAGACCACTGCGGCGGTCGTCGAGAGGACGATCCGCCAAAGGAGGTAAAGTTCACATTTACAACATTTTATGTTTATCCGTATGTTGCCAAGTAAGACTTCATGTGGTGCTGAAGACTTTCCCAAATTTTAAGTGTCATGTATCCAGAAGAAATGTAGGATGACCAGATGTCCCGAAAATATTGGGGCAGTCCCGGAAATTACGTAACCATCTGAGAAGCCGACGTTGGCGATTTCAAACAATCATCATCTGTCAATCAACTCTTACTGACGTGTCCATCGCTTCGTTAACGAGCTAGGCTTCTTATCGTAAAATGTTTTTTTTACTTTCAGGTTATCTTAGTGACGGGGACTCCCCCGAGCTGCTGCCACGGCAACATCCCCCCCCCGTGACCACCTCCCAGGAAACGGCGTGTGACATCAGCTCGTTCCGACTGTACGTAGGCTCCGACCCTCCGAGATGCAGCCAGCGGGTGACGGGTTTACTGACCGTCCATCTGCTGGGCCTGGAGGAGATGAAGAGCAGCAGGTAGGAACTCACCTGGAACACTTAATATAATGTTTTTGTTATTATTATTATTATTATTATTATTATTATTATTATATTATTAATATAATGTTTTATTATTATTATTATTATTATTATTATAAGAGAAGTGGGAGGTTTTCCCATTTATTTCAATATAGTCAGAGTTGTATCCCAGCAGCATCTGGTGGACGTTAGAGGAACTGCAGCTGTTTCTTCTTCTAAATACCCATGAACCTCAGCTGCTGTTACCATGGACACGAGCTGTTACAGTTGTTACTAAATCCACAGTTGACCCAGAATTAAAGTGAAATGCACTGTGGGAGTTGTAGTTAACTTCTAGCTCAAAGTTGTTATGCCTGCAGGCTTCTCGGACCTTTGATGTCTTTATGTTTTAATGAAAAAAGCAGATATTTTGCACATAGCTGCTCATGTTGTGTCTCCTGCGGAGACGTGACGTCGTCCACAGACGTCTCACTTGATGTGTGTCCTCTCAGGTCGGAGTGCAGTAAGGATGTCTTCCTGGCCATCCAGATAGACGGGGTGACGCGAGCGAGGACCGCCCTCCTGACACTGCGGGGCTGCGCCCTCCCGCTGAACCACGCCTTCCACCTGGAGCTGGAGCGGGCCCGGCAGCTCCGCGTGGTGGTGCTGACCCCAGGTACTGCTCACCTGCCGCTACTGTCTGCGGCTTGTCCATCTTTCACAAGTCGTAAGCATGTTGGAACATCTTCTTCAGGTTCAGTTTTCTCTGTCTGCAGGAGGATGTACAGCCGGTGCCAGCAGGAATAGAGTGTGTGCTCTGGGAGGAGTCTGCATCCCCCCGCTCTTTAAAGGTTCACTTCACTCCTATGTTTAAAACTGCCCCGCTCTGATCCAACGTACCATACTGATGTTGTTCTGACCCGCAGGCAGCCGCAGCCAGCAGCTGTGTGTGAAGCTGGAGCCCCGAGGACTTCTGTACGTCAAAGTGTCTCTGCAGGAGAAGTGGGACACGCAGGTACACAGTAATATACTGCTAATACTACTTTGAATTCCCTGATCCTGAACTCGACCTGGGGTGTGTAGTCTATCTACTATTTATATATTGACAAATATACTTTCTATATATTGAGTTTTATAATAATTAACAAACACAAGTTAGGTATAAATTTATAATAGCTTACCCTGCAACACAACTGCAATAAGCACTTATGATATTGCCAGTTTTCCTGACTGCGCAGATCCATGCCGAATGTGGCGTATGGGAAAAAGCAATACTCAGAATCTGCGGATATCGGCGGCTAAGAAGTCATGCTGTTGTTTTCATTGACCCAGCCATCCTGCAGTGTCAAGGGATCAGGCACTGAAACGCCACTCGGCATAACCAAAAGCGTAGTCTTTTCTTTGTCTGTGATTGAAAGTCTTCCGTTAGCTGTTGGTTGCTCCTCAATGCCCATCTCTGATGCAGCAAACACCCGGGCAATAAGCTCGAGTTGTGTTCCTGAAACCTTTAAATCAAAGCTTCGACTTTCCACATCTGAACCTCATCATAAGAAAGGAGTTCAGAACTCATTGTAGAGTAGTAGCTTTGTTTACAACACGCTTGAAGAATAAGCTAAATACAATGTAAACACATAGAGAAGAAATCCAATATGGCGGCCCTTGTAGAGTTGGTGCTCACTTTTCTAGGCTCGCCACCACCCAGCATGCATTGCGATTCCACCGGAAGCCCGAAACTCTGATTCCGTCTATATACTATATTAATACTAATTACACAGGTACACAGTAATATACTACTACTAGTACTAATACTACTTACACAGGTACACAGTAATACTACTCCTATTAATTACACAGTTACAAACTAATACTACTACTACTACTTACAGTACTTTGTCCCGCAGCCCAGCAGTGACTCCTCCTTGCCTGCTAACGTCTTCGGGGTGGAGCTGCACCACCTGGTGGAGATAGAAGGATCTGCCCCCCCGATCCCTCTGCTGATCCAGAAGTCTGTGGCCGAGATAGAGCGGAGAGGACTCAAGGTACACCTGTATATATTCACCTGCCTATATCTACCTGCTCATATCTTCTTGGGTTTTATTCTTTTTTAGAATAATCATCAAATCAAATTTATTTATATAGCCCAATATCACAAATTATACATTTGTCTCAGTGTTTACAGACTGTACAGGATACGACACCCTCTGTACTTAGACTCTCTGTCCTTAGACCTTCGCATCGCACAAGGAAAAACTTCCTAAAAGAAACCCCATAATTAAAGGGAGAAAATGTAAGAAACCTCAGGGAGAGACTGAGGAGGGATCCCTCGCCCATGACGGACAGACGTGCAATAGATGTCGTGTGTACAGGACATTTACATAAATGCATACAGATAGAGAGGGAGAAGAAGAGAGGAAGAGAAGGAAGAGAGCAGGGAGGTGTCCCCCGGCAGTCTAAGCCTATAGCAGCATAACTAGGGGCTGATCCAGGGGCAAACCTGAGCCAGCCCTAACTATAAGCTTTATCAAAAAGGAAAGTCTTTAGCCTGCTCTTAAATGTGGAGAGTGTGTGTGCCTCCCAAACACAAAGCTGGTTCCACTGGAGAGGAGCTTGATAGCTGAAGGCTCTGGCTCCCATTGTACTCTTACAGACTCTAGGAACCACAAGTAACCCTGCAGTCTGGGAGAGCAATGCTCTGGTTTATAAGGTACTATGAGATCTTTAAGATATGTTGGAGCCTGACCATTAATTGCTTTGTAAGTCAGGAGAAGGATTTTGAATTCTATTCTGTATTTTACCGGGAGCCAGTGCAGAGCAGCTAATACAGGAGTAATATGATCCCGTTTCCTTGTTCTTGTCAATACACGTGTCACTGCATTTTGGATCAACTGAAGAGTCTTAACCAACTTTTTTCTTCATAGATGTTGTGTGAAAGAAAAGCTTGTTCCATCAGAACTTGAGATGAGAAAATAGTGAGGCAACAAAAGCCGTCCATCCATCCATCGTCTACCGCTTATCCGGGATCGGGTCGCGGGGGCAGCAGCTCCAGTAAGGAACCCCAATCTTCCCTTCTCCGGGCCACATCCTCCAGCTCCGACTGGGGGATCCCGAGGCGTTCCCAGGCCAGAGAGGAGATATAATCTCTCCACCGAGTCCTGGGTCTTCCCCGGGGTCTCCTCCCAGCTGGACGTGCCTGGAACACCTCCCTAGGGAGGCGCCCAGGTGGCATCCTTACTAGATGCCCGAACCACCTCAACTGGCTCCTTTCAACGTAAAGGAGCAGCGGCTCTACTCCGAGTCTCTCACGGATGGCTGAGCTTCTCACCCTATCTCTAAGGGAGACGCCAGCCACCCGTCTGAGAAAACCCATTTCGGCCGCTTGTACCCGTGATCTCGTTCTTTCGGTCATGACCCAGCCTTCATGACCATAGGTGAGGGTAGGAACGAAGATCGACCGGTAGATTGAGAGCTTTGCCTTCTGGCTCAGCTCTCTTTTCGTCACAACGGTGCGGTAAAGTGACTGTAATACCGCCCCCGCTGCTCCGATTCTCCGGCCAATCTCTCGCTCCATTGTCCCCTCACTCGCAAACAAGACCCCGAGGTACTTAAACTCCTTCACTTGGGGTAATGGCTCATTCCCTACCCGGAGTAGGCAATCCACCGGTTTCCTGCTGAGAGCCATGGCCTCAGATTTGGAGGTGCTGATCCTCATCCCAACCGCTTCACACTCGGCTGCGAACCGATCCAGTGACTGTTGAAGGTCACAGACCGATGATGCCATAAGGACCACATCATCTGCAAAGAGCAGCGATGAGATCCTCAGGTCACCGAACTGCAACCCCTCTCCTCCACGACTACGCCTCGATATCCTATCCATGAAAATCACGAACAGGATTGGTGATAAAGCGCAGCCCTGGCGGAGGCCAACATTCACTGGAAACGAGTCCGACTTACTGCCGAGTATTCGGACACAACTCTCGCTTTGGGCGTACAGGGATTGGATGGCCCTCAAAAGTGACCCCCTCACCCCATACTCCCGCAGCACCTCCCACAGTATCACCCGGGGGACCCGGTCATATGCCTTCTCCAGATCCACAAAACACATGTAGACCGGATGGGCGTACTCCCAGGCCCCCTCCAGGATCCTTGCGAGAGTGAAGAGTTGGTCCGTTGTTCCACGACCAGGACGGAATCCGCATTGTTCCTCTTCAATCAGAGGTTCGACTACCGGCCGAACCCTCCTTTCCAGTACCTTGGAGTAGACTTTACCAGGGAGGCTGAGAAGTGTGATACCCCTGTAGTTGGCACACACTCTCTGGTCCCCCTTTTTAAATAGGGGAACCACCACCCCGGTCTGCCAACCCCCAGGCACTGTCCCAGACTTCCACGCAATGTTGACGAGGCGTGTCAACCAAGACAGCCCCTCAACACCCAAAGCCTTCAGCATTTCTGGACGGATCTCATCAACCCCTGCGGCTTTGCCACTGTGGAGTTGTTTGACTACCTCAGTGACTTCCATCAGGGAAATTGACGATGATCCCCCATCAGCTTCCAGCTCTGCCTCAACCATAGAGGGCGTGTTAGTCGGATTCAGGAGTTCCTCAAAGTGCTCCTTCCACCGGCCGATAACCTTCTCAGTTGAAGTCAGCAGGGTCCCACCCTTGCTGTACACAGCTTGGATGGTTCCTCGCTTCCCCCTCCTGAGGTGCCGGATGGTTTTCCAGAAGCACCTTGGTGCCGACCGAAAGTCCTTCTCCATAGCTTCTCCGAACTTCTCCCACACCCGCTGCTTTGCCTCTGATACGGCAGAAGCTGCCGCCCTTCTAGTCCTTCGATACCCTGCAACTGTTTCCGGAGTCCTCCCGGATAACATAACCCGGAAGGACTCCTTCTTCAGTCGGACGGCTTCCCTGACCACCGGGGTCCACCACGGTGTTCGAGGGTTACCGCCCCTTGAGGCACCTAAGACCTTGAGACCACAGCTCATCACCGCAGCTTCAGCAATAGAGGTTTTGAACATCGCCCACTCAGGTTCAATGCCCCCAACCTCCACAGGGATGGCTGAAAAGCTCCGCCGGAGGTGTGAGTTAAAGATCCCCAGGACAGGGGCTTCCTCCAGACGTTCCCAGTTCACCCGCACTACCCGTTTGGGTTTACCAGGTCTGTCCAGAGTCTTCCCCCACCCCTTGATCCAACTCACCACCAGATGGTGATCAGTCGACAGCTCCGCCCCTCTCTTCACCCGAGTGTCCAAAACATGCGGCCTCAGGTCAGATGATACGATTACGAAATCGATCATTGACCTTTGGCCTAGGGTGCTCTGGTACCACGTGCACTTATGAGCATCCTTATGTTCGAACATGGTGTTTGTTATGGCCATTCCATGGCTAGCACAGAAGTCCAATAACAAACGACCGTTCGGGTTTAGATCAGGGAGGCCCTTCCTCCCAATCACGCCTCTCCAGGTGTCTCCATCGTTTCCCACGTGTGCGTTGAAGTCTCCTAGCAAGACTACGGAGTCCCCTACTGGAGCCCCCTGCAGGGCTCCATTCAGGGTCTCCAAGAAGGCCGAATACTCAGAACTGCGGTTTGGGGCATAGGCACAAACAACAGTCAGAGTTTTCCCCCCCATAACCCGAAGGCGTAGGGAGGCGACCCTCTCGTCCACCGGGATAAACTCCAACATAGCGGTGCTCAGCCGGGGGCTAGTGAGTATCCCCACCCCGGCCCGACGCCTCACACCTTGGGCAACTCCGGAGAAGAATAGAGTCCAACCCCTATCCAGGAGTACGGTTCCAGAGCCAAGACTGTGCGTGGAGGTAAGCCCCACCAGATCTAACTGGTAGCGCTCCACCTCCCGCACTAGTTCCGGCTCCTTCCCCCACAGAGAGGTGACGTTCCACGTCCCCAGAGCCAGCCTCTGCTGCCCGGGTCTGGTCCGTCGAGGTCCCTGACCATCACTGCCACCCATGTGACAGCGCACCCGACCCCAGCGGTTTTTCCCATGAGTGGTGGGCCCACAGGATGGATGGATGGGAGGCACCACGTAGCTTCTTCGGGCTGTACCCGACCGGGCTCCGTGGCAAACCCGGCCACCAGGCGCTCGCTGTCGGGCCCTCCCTCTGGGCCTGGCTCCAGACGGGGGCCCCGGGCTTCCTCCGGGCAGGGTCTCTCCTTTCCTTTTCCTTTCTTTCATGAAGTCGTTTTTGAACCATTCTTAGTCTGGCCCCTCACCTGAGACCAATTTGCCTTGGGAGACCCTACCAGGAGCACTAGGCTCCAGACAACACAGCTCTCAGGTTCATAGGGACACACAAACCTCTCCACCACGATAAGGTGATGGTTCCCAGAGAGGCAACAAAAGCCGGACATCGCTTATTCAGTCTGAAACCTCTCAGTTATTCCAGTTTTTCCATTTCCGAGCGGCGTTATCAACAGCAGCGCTAAGCAACCAGTGGACTTATCACAGCACAGTAGTACCAGCCAATCACAGCACATTAAGGCGGGACTTGGTGCAAAGTGGGCGACAAAAATAATGCCTGAACAGAAGAAGTGCAGCAGATTTTAGTTGAAAATATATACTTCAGTTTGTTCCATAATGAGACTGCAACAGAAAGGTCCACATCAGCTGCAGCACAACCAAGATGGTGTAAACATCTTTATGGTCTTCAACACGCCTTTATTAGATAAACAGTTGTGACCCGCTCGTCTCAGGCCGCTGGATATCTGTCCAAAGAGGAGAGGCAAAATGTGCATCTTTATGACACCTCTGACTGCTGTTCAAGACCATAACTGTCTGTCTGTCTGTCTGTCTGTCTGTCTGTCTCTCTGTCTCTCTGCCTGTCTGTCTGCCAGGGGGTGGGTCTGTACAGACTGTGTGGTTCTGCTGCAGTGAAGAAGGAGCTCAGGGATTGGTTTGAGAGGAACAGTTCAGCGGTCTGCCTCAGCGAGGATCTGTACCCCGACATCAACGTCATCACAGGTCAGTAAACACAGCAACCCTCCTGACTGCTCACCTGTCTGTTTTAGCTTCCTGTTTCCCTGCTGACTGCTCACTTATCTGTTTTAGCTTCCTGTTTCTCCCCTGACGCTTGTACCTGACCTCCTCCCGCTGAGTCTTGTTCTTGCGATTAGTTTATATAAACCTGTGTGTTTCTTATTGTTCCTGGTCAGTTTGTGGTCAATGTTTCCTTGTTTTGCTTCTCGTGTTTCAAGCCAGTCAGTGTTTGCCTTCATCTGGTAAATAAATTATTACTTTATGTTCAGTTCCTGTTGCTTTTTACTTTGGGTCCACCTGCCTGCACATTTGTGACAGTACAAAATGAGCAATCCTAAACCCAGCAGAGCCACGCCTTTTCTCCAAAAAGGTTTGTGAGCTCATTTCCTCCTAATCAGGTCAGCAAGTTTTGGGAGGAAATCTCGTGACAGCAGCGGTGGTTCCCGGAGAGGCCATTGATTCCAATGTGGTCCGGGAGTTCAACTGTGTCCTTCAAATCAGCCCAATCCACTCTCCAGCGCCCAGACCTGCACCCTGACCAAATCATCTCCCATGAGAAGTTTCTATTTATGTCTCAGAATCAAACTCAATGTCTTGATCTTGGTTTCCTGATTGTCTTTTCTCAGGTATACTGAAGGACTACCTGCGGGAGCTGCCGTCTCCGCTGATCACCAGGAATCTGTACCAGGTCGTCAGGGAGGCCATGACCTTTCAACCCCCACCTGCCCCACCTGTGACCACGGACCCCCAGCTGGCCCAGAAAACTGTAGAGCTGCTGTCCTGTCTGCCGCCTCCAGAGAGGGTAAAACTCCAGCTGCTGTAGTCTGGTCCGGTCCGATGTTTGGCTTTATATCAAACCAGTTAGAACATTTTTACACCAGCCCTACTTCCCACATTTAACATGAGTCTGTTTCCCTGTTTCTCTCCAGGCCACCCTGTCTCTCCTGCTGGACCACCTCAGCCTGGTGGCATCCCTCAGCTCTTGCAACAGGATGACGCACCAGAACCTCGCCGTCTGCTTCGGCCCGGTGCTCCTCACCCCGACTCAGGAGGCCTGGAGTGGGGGGGGGGGGGGAGTAGGGAGGGAAGGAAGAGGAGGAGGGAAGGTGTTCGGTGAAGAGATAGTGAGTGCGATAGATTTTAAACGGCACATCGAGGCGTTGCACTACCTGCTGCAGCTATGGCCAGGTGAGACAGGAAAAATCCTAATTAACCACAAGTTCCGCCCACTTTGATACTCTACTGTTGCTATGGAAACCACCTTACCTTTAACAGGTGTCCCTTTATCTTCCTTTTCAGTGCCGACCCGTCGAGTCCCAGCAAACGACCACATTGACAACTCCCCGCCTCCCTCCCCCGGCCTTACCCATAACCCCCTTCGGCCGAAGCAGCAGCGGCATCCTGCACTGCGATTGGCTCTGCCCCAGAACCCCGATGAGGAGGTGGTTGTGTCACGTCGTGGTCGAGGCGGCCTGGCTCGGCTCGAGAGTCCGCCACCGATCAACCGGTACGCTGGAGACTGGAGCGTCTGTGGACAAGATCTTCTGTCCGGACAGGAGGCCGACTACGACGAGGTGGCAGGAAGTGAGAGTGACGGCGGTAAAGACACAAGCAAACGTATTTCCATTCCTCAACCCAAACAAAATGGCGGACGCACCTTGCAACACTTTCTTGCCTGTCTTGCAACACAGACACTTTAAATATTAACAAATTCAAACATAGCAGCCAGTTTCATGAAAGATTTTTTGTGTATTTATGTGACTGGGTACTTGCCTACAAAGGCTAACCACAGCAACTATAATTTTGGTTAAAAAAAATGAGACATGACTGAAATTAAACCTCTGATATCAGTTCTATTTTGTGACAAATTTTCCTTTGAAGCCATTTTTCTCAGGTTCAGTGTTACAAATGTCTAAATCAATATTCTTCATCGTCTTTCCTTTGGCAGGAACCGGAAACAACTTTACCTAAACTTTGCATTATTTGCTAAAATCATGATTACTACTTTTGTTTTTTGATTAATCTTGGTTTACTTTGTCCAGTATCTTAATATATAACTGGAAGTCTAACACTGTGAACACCCCCCCCTCCCGAAACAGTTGAGACTTTTATAAGTGCTGTTGTTCCTGTTGTCCTCATGTCACTCTCATTCCTTCTTATTATTGCTGTTTCAGGCAGCGGGGACGAAGACGAGGAGGAGAAGAAGGAGGCGTGGTCCTCAGAAGGTGGAGGAGGAGTTGGAGGTAGTCTGTACGTGGACGAGTTCTTGGATTTTGATGCTCCGTTTAACTGTCGACTCAGTCTGAAAGACTTCGACACTCTGATCCATGACCTGGACCGAGAGTTGGCCAAACAGATCAACATCTGTCTGTAGAGGAGGAAGAGGAGGAGGAGCAGAGGAAGAGAGCAAGAGAAGAGGAGGACAAGGAGGAGGAGGAGGAGGAGGAAAACAAGGAGGAAGGGGAGGACGAGGAGGAAGAGGAAAAGGAGGAGGAAGGGGAAGAGGGGGAGGAGGATGAGGAGGAGTCTGCCACTTTGAATAAAGGCCATTGCTCCAAAATACAAACTCTCCCTGCAAAAAACAGGAACACACGGATAATTATTTTTGCAGAATGAAGGCGAAAGCATGTCCTGCCCTACTCCGCCTCTGATTGGCTCTCCCTGATATTCTTACCTGAGCCTAACCAATCGAACTCCTCATGCCTAAACTCAACCAATCAGAGGCAGAGTGGAGCGGTCATACCTCCGTCTGTGCTCCTGTTAGTTGCAGTGTGAATCTCCGAGCAATGGGACTTTTTTTGGACTATTGGGGTTTTGGAATAATGGAATGGCACCGAATAGAGCTGTGTCTCAGTCTAATATGCTTACTTCACAGTCCGAAATTAAATTTTGTAAATCTGAATTTTATTTAACCTCAATTAAGTTCCAAAACTTTACGTTAAAATTCTGATTCTCTCAGTATTAATTATAAATTAAGTTATTTATGAGGCTCCTGAAGATGTGATACTGACCGCAGACCTCAGATCAGTTAGTTTGACCTCTGACCTCCTCACAGCCTCCTCAGACTGGACCAGCAGATGTGTCAAATATATCAATCAGATCTGTTTAGCTCTAGAGATTTAAAAATCCTGAGGGAAGTGATGAGTTGAACTCAAAGTGGAACAAGAAGAGTCTGGTTCTCGTAGCGTCTCTGGATGTTTCCGGTGGTTTCTGTGCCAACAAGTCAAAGTCAGACCAGATAATTTATTTCTCTGATCCAAAGGTAAATGTGGCTCCAGCGTTAATATGAAGGAGAAGAGTTTCTCTCTGAGGTGTCGCTGTGGAGGAACCCTTCAAAACTTTATTATTATTATTGATGCAGTATCGACCCTCTGAAGATGTGAACTGTGTTCTTGTTGTTCTGGGTATCAGGGTAGCATCCTGTCGGGCTGTTTGCACTGTTCAAGCCATAATTTCTAATTTCACTCGTTGAAACTTTTAGTTGAAGTGAACAAACTGCAGAACTCATTGCTCTGCTGCTGCTGTCACCCCCTGCAGTTTTCTGGTAGTCCTGCAAGTTTCTGTTGGTCCTGCAGGGTTCTGTCGCCCCCCTTCAGGTTGAGCAGCAGAGCGGTGTGGGCGGCTCGTCAGTGTTTTCGCGGTACAGCGTTATTGGAGCCACAGAAGGAATACGATGCCATACTCAGTGTTTCCAATGACGATGTTTTAATGTGTTCTGCATTTGTTGTTTTGTTGACAGTATTACTTTGTTTTGCACAACGATAATAAGCACTTATGTTTTTTATTGATGATGACGATGTTTCTATGCAGATGATGTAACCAAAGTGTTGAAGCACAGTTCCTGTTGGAACAGACCACAGCAGCCTGTCTTTTTACCCTGACCAACTATTAAACACAGTATTATTATTATAACGCAGTGACTGGCTCTTATTGATACAGCAGTGCTACAAAAACTTAATTTTAACAAAGTCCAGGCTGAAGCCACTTTTTGTGAGTTTAAAGAAATGTCTGCAATTTGCTGCAGAAACACTCAGCTGAAGTTTATTTGACTCCACATAATCTAAATAAAATGTGTCCTGAGTACATTTAGATATTTTAGTGTCCGTCAGGCCTGAAGTCAGAAGAAACACAGAGCAGACTGGTTTTTATTTGAAATATGACCCAATGCAGTATTTTTGGCATACTATGTGTTGGGACATACTAAATAGTGTGTTCGTATGCATGATAATGTTTAAAAGTGTGTTTTTAAACTTTTAAACTTGCCTGTTGATATTGGGTCTGAGTGCCCTCCGTATGGTCTGACAGGACTGTTACCGTCTAATAAAACATGTCCGAGTAGGTTTGTTTACATAAATCCATTTATCTTTAATCCTCGGACCAGTCAATAGACAGCCAAGTAAAACTTTTATTCTGGGTTCATTCATTTTATTCTTTCAATATCAGTGTGGTTATTTATTGAGACTTTGTATATTTTGTTATACTTTATTCATCCACATGGAGACGTGATAGACCTCATTCGGAGTTCTGATTTCTTATTTATACAAACATCCAACAGTTTGTTCTGTAGCTCTTCATTCATTTGGGAGGTTAAAACCGTTTCCTTTTAATTACCATTGTCATATAAATGCATATTTAAGTAGGCTATCTATAAATAAAATTAATTTTAAAATATATCAGGTAATTGTCTTCCATCTATTTACAGTGCAGCAAATAGAGGAAGAACATGATGTTTCCCTGGTCCCTGTGCAGAACAAAAGAATAAAACATACAAGATACAAAATCAGGTACAAACATGAAGTGCAATAATATAAAAGGTAGTATAAATATGAATACAGGAAGAGAAAATACATGTAAACTGATAGTACAAAGAACAAACAGTAAAATGAGTTTAGCCTATGTACTTTAATAACGTTATATAACTCAATAAATAGTTCCTCTTGTGGTTTCATTTTAATTTAGTATCAACTGAAAAATATAATTCTGCCTGACAGTCTTCTCTCAGGGTAATAAACTCCAAATATATTCCACCATTACGTCACTGCTGGACCGCTTGTTGTTTTCTAGCTTCTCTCTGATTGGCTGAGGCAGTGAGCAGCTGACGGGTCAGAGCGCTGTTTGGCTCTCGCGCTCTCTGGGGGCGTGTCGGAGCATGAGGACCTGCAGCGCCATTTCCTCCTTAAAATGGCTGAAAAATAAAACGGAAATAATTCAAATAAATAAATAAAAAGAAACAGAAAGCTCTCGTGCTCGCTGCTGCGGTTCGTGTTGGACGCCAGCGGGTACTTCCGGGTTCTACTGAGAGAGAAACTTTCCAATGAACTGCACCAGGTAACTGCGCCACAGCTTGTGTCTGTCTGCACTCATCACTTTGTTATTCATCTTTATTTATTCCTGTCACTCAAATCATTTCTGATGGGAACTCTGTGAGAAGTTTAAACTCTAAGCAGGAAACATCTGAAACATACTATAATATATACTTATATATATATATGTATATGTAGCCTATATACTCTGATGTTCTCTTCTATACTTTTCCGTACTTTTCTGTTCTATTCTATACTCTCTATACTCTGCTGTATTCTTCTGTACCGGTCTGTACTGTGCTGTAATCTTATATACTCTGCTATACTCATATATACCCGTCTGTACTCTTCTGTACTCTGATGTGCTCTTCTATGCTCTTCTGTACTCCCTATACTTTTCTGTACTCTTCTGTACTCTTCTGTACTCTTCTATACTCTTCTGTACTCTTCTATACTCTTCTGTACTCTTCTATACTCTTCTGTACTCTTCTATACTCTGATGTGCTCTTCTGTACTCTTCTGTACTCTTCTATACTCTTCTATACTCTTCTGTACTCTTCTGTACACTTCTGTACTCAGCTGTACTCTTCTGTACTCAGCTGTTCTCTTCTGTACTCTTATATACTCTGCTGTACTCAGCTGTTCTCTTCTGTACTTTTCTATACTTTCTATACTCTTCTATACTCTGCTGTACTCTTATATACTCTCTATACTCTTCTGTTCTCAGCTGTTCTCTTCTGTTCTTTTCTATACTCTGCTGTACTCTTATATACTCTCTATACTCTTCTGTTCTCAGCTGTTCTCTTCTGTTCTTTTCTATACTCTCTATACTCTGCTGTACTCTTCTGTGCTCGTCTATACTCTGCTGTACTCTGCTGTACTCTTCTATACTCTGCTGTACTCTTATGTACTCTTCTATACTCTGCTGTACTCTGGTGTACTCTTCTGTGCTCTTCTATACTCTGCTGTACTCTTATATACTCTGCTGTACTCTTATATACTCTGCTGTACTCTTATATACTCTGCTGTACTCAGCTGTTCTCTTCTGTACTTTTCTATACTCTCTATACTCTTCTGTACTCTGCTGTACTCTTCTGTGCTCTTCTATACTCTGCTGTACTCTTCTATATTCTGCTCTACTCTTATATACTCTGCTGTACTCTTCTATATTCTGCTCTACTCTTATATACTCTGCTGTACTCTTATATACTCTGCTGTACTCTTATATACTCTGCTGTACTCTTATATACTCTGCTTATATACTCTGCTGTACTCTTATATACTCTGCTGTACTTAGCTGTTCTCTTCTGTACTTTTCTATACTCTATACTCTGCTGTACTCAACTGTACTCTTCTATACTTCTCTGTACTGTACCATTTGTACATTTCTGCACAAAAACTGCTGTATTGTACATGTTTTTTATATAATTTTACAGTTCCTTTCATACTCTTCCTTATTTTTCTGTTCTATATTTAGGGTTTGTCCTTTTGCAGTACTTTGCTTTTTTAAAAATTCCTCTTTAACTGTTTATTGTGTTCAACAATCACCAAATCAGTAACCTGACAACAAGCATGTTTCTCATTGTTTTCTGAAGTATTTTATATCAAATACTATATTTATTTATTATCACATTTTATTTATATACACAACAATTTCAGAGAAGGTCTGAGGCTCCTCCAACAATGCTCATTAAATATGTAAAAATGAGAATCTAAGACATAAAATATACAGAAGTTCAAATAAAGGGAAAATGTATAGAATAAAACATAGAGATAAAGTATACTGATAAATATAACAGAATTACATTACGTTACAGTTAATTAAGCTGACGCTTTTGTCCAAAGCGACTTACAAAAAGTGCAAACAATCATGAGGATACAACTCAGAACAGCAAGAATCTTGCAAGTACATTAGCTTCAGATAGGTACAATCCTTTAAGTACAGAACAATAGCTTTCAAATAAGCCAAACCTAATATATGCGCAACATACAAAGAACAATTTTTTATTTATTTTTTCATTAGTCAAGGTTTCAAAACAGGAGAGTTTTTTTCAGTTTGCGACAGAAGTTGTGAAGACTATCTGCTGTCCTGAAATCAATGGGGAGGTCGTTCAACCATTTTGGAGCCAGGATAGCAAATAGGCGGGTTTTTTCTGCTGCATTCTGGATGAGCTGTAGAGGTCGGATGTCACATGCAGGCAGTCCAGCGAGGAGGGAGTTGCAGTAGTGCAAGGCGTAAAATGACAAGAGCCTGGACAAGAACCTGCGTGAATGAAATATAACATATAAAATCAAATATACTGATATAACACAAAAACAAATATAGGGATAAAATGTAACGTATTTAAAATATAAAATAATATATATTTGTGGTAGACAGTCATTGCAAAGTTTATAAACAGACATCATTTTGTAATCCTGAACTGAAGAACATTTCTATAAACCCTGTGACTCCAGGGTTCTCCACATGCTGAACCCTGTTCTGTGTCTCTTTATGGTTCTCTACATGCTCAACCCCGTTCTGTGTCTCTTTAGGGTTCTCCACATGCTGAACCCTGTTCTGTGTCTCTTTATGGTTCTCCACATGCTGAACCCTGTTCTGTGTCTCTTTAGGGTTCTCTACATGCTGAACCCTGTTCTGTGTGTCTTTATGGTTCTCTACATGCTGAACCCTGTTCTGTGTGTCTTTATGGTTCTCTACATGCTCAACCCTGTTCTGTGTCTCTTTAGGGTTCTCCACGTGGTGAACCCTCGCCCCGGGGGTCCGTCTTCCATCATGCCTGTGGACGTGGCGATGAGGATCTGCCTGGCCAGTTCTCCTCCTCTGCGCTCCTTCCTGTTGAAGCGCTGTGAACCGCTGCGACCCTGTCTGTCCTCCGGAGTCTGCGGCGACACTTTCAATGGCGATGTCGGCACGACAACCACAACCTCGACGTCAGCGGCCACAGATATTGGTGGTGGTGGCCTGGTGTGGCTGAGGAGGAGGAGGAAGAAGAAAAGTGTGGTGTTTGCAGACTCCCATGGTTTGGCGCTCACCGCCGTCCATGTCTTTAACGAGGACGAGCTGCTGACCGAGATCGAGATAGAGGGTTCCGCTGCCGGACTGCACCTGCGAGACAAGAAAGGTGAGCAGCCAATTATTATACACAGCAAGGACACTTTATTAGAACTGAAGCATTAAGCGATCAGTCAATTATTTTGATTACAGTCATTTTTCTCTTGTTTCGGAAACACAGTTCAGTTTCTTTGTCTTCTTTATAGTGACCTGAATATATAGTGCAGTGTTGTAGTTGTCTGGTGTTTGTGATAATTACTTTTCACAATCTGCTAAATATATAAACTTAACAACAGTGTTGAGAAAATATTGTGCAGATGAATCAATCATGAAATAATCTTTTTACGCGGCACTTGTCACTTGTCACAATGTCAACATCAAATTTAAGTAAAAAAAACAACAAAAAAAGATGTGTTCCTCTTGCAGTCGCTGCAGATGGGGTTCCAGGTTGGGTTCTGGACTTCACCCAGCCGGCTGCAGACTATCTGGACCTGAGGAACCGGCTCAAAGCCCAGCAGGTTTGTCTGGAGACTTGTTCTGTCCAGGAGCGTCTGCTCTCAGGCACAGTTCAGGTCCGAAACCTCTGCTTTGACAAGTCTGTCTCAGTGCGGATCACCTTTGACTCGTGGCAATGCTTCCAGGACGTTCCATGTTTCTACCTGAACAACGTCTACGGCTGCCCCGACACCAATACTTTCTCCTTCTCCGTCTCGGTACCGGAGAGCCTCGAGCCCTCCGACAAAGTGGAGTTCTGCATTCAGTACCGGACTCCGGACCACACCTTCTGGGACAACAACCTCGGGAACAACTACCGGCTGGCGGATGCAGGCGGCAGGCTGACCCGGAGCACGGAGAGCCCTGCCGGCCTGCAGATCCAGAGCATCCGCTGCGGAGCGAAGAGGGAGGAGATGGAATTTGATCCCTTTGGAAGTCCCAGGATGTCGGCGGGGATCTTCCCTAATTGGCAGAGCTGGGGCCGTGTGGAGACCAGCGCCCCCTACTGGTGAGACCCCCAGAGGACGTTTTCAATGTTGCACTCAAGGATATTCACTGGACCCGCATATGAGCACTGATGTATCCTCTGGAGGGCACCCTGCCGTGTTTGTACGACACACTGCAAATTATTGCTTTCACTTGATCCACTTTAGCTGCCACAACTTGAATTATTTGAGTCTTTATGAAAGACTCTAGATTACAGACAATTCAGGTTGTCTCAATGTCTTGGACCCGACAGCGCCCTGAATCTCGTTCATCCATGTCTGCCGGGATCACGCTGCCCTAAAAGAACCAAACCCGGGTCACAGCTGGCCGAAACACAGCCAACACGTTTGGCCCCACTCCGCTGGATGCCCAGCAGCCCTCATGGTAAACCTTTAAAACAATACAAAGAGATTTGTTGGTGCTTTGTAGAAGCATGCAAAGAACTCAAGAGTCACATTTTAATATATGCAAGTATGAACTGAGCAGTTTTAAGACATTCACACGATAATCAGGAGTCATTAAGTCTTTGTAAATGCATCCAAAGGATTTGGTAACTTTCCACAGAATCCATGAGGTGACCTGTAAGGCTTTACAAGTCTGCAATTTGCGCTCTATTAAACCTCCCAAATACCCACCAGAGGTTCAAGGACTTACGGATGTTTGTAACCTTGACCCTAAGCTGCATCGTCATTGGAAACTGTTTGGGGAAAGTAAGGCGCTTTCAAATCATACTGTGCAGGTGATTGGATGAACCATCTGTAACTCTAACTTCAACCCATCAGATCGCTGCCGCTCTTTGCCAGTCACTCCGCAGAACTGAAGCTGCCAGTCACTCCTCAGGATGCTGATCGGATCAAAAACAAACAAATTACTTGAAGCCTGAAAAGATGAATTCTCACGTGACTTTGTGATATCACGGAAATCCATACGGCTCCACAAAGCTTCATTACACGCCTCCTCAGGATTCTAAATGCAATTCAAGCACCCACACTTGGAACTAAACATTCTCCAGCTGCACAAATGACTCAACAACCAGAGGAGGATTGAAGGAGGATTTCTCTGTCCTCGGCTCTTTTGAAGTGTAGTTCCTCTGATCCTCCTTTATTTCCCACCTTGACAGCTGATTCCTGATTCTTTGGAGAAGACCAGTCTGAACACTGTTCAGAGACTGAAACCAGTCCGACTTCTAGGGTTTAAGGAGATGAATGAAAGGTGTGCTGTGGACCGCATAATGGAAACCCTTCTGCAGTCTCTGGTTTCAGGTTGTTCCTCTGTTTCCTGTTACATGTTGAACCTTGATGCCTTCAGGATCCGTTCACCTTTTGATTCAGTTCAAAGATCTTTATTATCCAGAACCAGCAAACCTACAGGACTTCAAGATCTCATGGGGGGGGGGGGAGGGGCATTTGGATTAAGTCCAACCTAAAAAGTACTTTTGGCATCCCTTTTAGGTTTGGTAGAAAATGTGTACCCCTTAACATCTTTATTATTTGATATGTCTGTCATTTGTATGAATAAAGTATTACGATGGTGTATTAGGGCCATTGTAGGTAAACAATATGGAGTGGGGAGGGGTGGTGGGCATATTCAAAGAAAACACTCAAGATTAAAGTCCTACAAAAAACTCAGATATTCTCTGACATTAAAGCGGTAAATGTAGAAGAACAATGGACTTCTGTCCATCGGCAGCTCATCATAGTCTCACTGCGACACTAAACCTGCACTGCAGTTCATGTTACTGGAAACACTTTGAAGCTCCAAAAGTTTCCCTTGCAACCAAACTGGATCTTTTTTACGCCTTCAGTCGTTCTATATAAGCAGACCTTCATTAGCAGCACTCAAAATGCTTTCTGTTCACGCTGATAACTTGTCAACTCTGGATCTGGATCTCATGGGGGTTTTGATCCGAAGTTTGACCCCCCCCCCCACACAAGTTGCTAAACGTCCCATTAGCGGTCAAACGTTCATCATCCTCTGCAGACTGCATCATGTGGATTTAATGTTTTCACAGAGAACACAGGGTGAGCGTCTCTGTAAGGGGTTTACCCACAATGCACAACTAAAGCACATTATATGTATATAGCACAGCTGTCTTCTGCTGAGACTTCCTAGATCCCCCATAATGCCTCAGTGTTCTGATTTTTCTCATGTTTTATGATTGTTAAATTGAAGTATTTTTAACAAGGATCTTATTCTTGTGGATACATTTAAGTAAACGCATGCGGTAATACATCTAAAAGGGATCTACTTTCAGCAACGCCTCGGCTAACTGAGTTAGCTGCTCACTGTTATTTACTGATAGCTTCCGCAGCTGATCCACAGATAAAACTTCCCTTTAAATAATATTTTCTTTTCTTGGTGCACTTTCTGAGCTGTGAATAATGTGACTTCTGCAGACTGAGAATCAGCACTTTTAGGAGAAACGTGTTAATATTACGCCTATTCTTTGCACAAACAGCATAAAAGCTAATAATAAAAGTTAAACATGCAACAAACCTCTCCAAATTCTGAATAAAAAAAAATGTAAATACATATAACTACAAATATTTCTCATTTCAAGGCACCTTGTCTTGTTTTAAGTCAGCATGATGCATACACCAACTGTTATTTCCTGATGCATATGAATGCATCGCGGATGTTTTCTTTCTTCCTGTTAGCATGTGGCTAACGTTCGCTGGTTCCCTCTGTAACTAACGGCTCGTTAATGACCTGAGTACAGTAGTCTGGTTGTCACGGTAACTGCTGTAGATGAACCTTGAACTTCCTGTTAGCTCCTGTAGCCTTACCAGAATAAAAGCCTTTGCTAAGCTAAAACAAACACTTCCAGTGCTCTTACCTGAGTGTGAATAATAATAATAATAATAATAATGTGGAACACGTGTGCAGCATCTGACAGGAAGTCTTGAAGGGAAATGTAAAGTTTAAATGTTGATGAACGGCTGCCGGCGGCCTCGTGCTGCGTTCATGCCACTTCAGATTTATTGTGAAATGCACCTGAAGAAACACTCGGTGCCATAGTTTTTATTTAAAAAATGTTTCCACTGGACACTTTTTAGGATGAATTGCTTATTGAAAACACTGCTTTATTACCTAGTTGTTTTAATATTAAAGTTAATTAAAAACTCTTTCATTGAGTTGAAGTTTGCTGTTTAATTTATTCCGAGGTGCCCTGAACGCAACATTTCAGCAGAGTTAGCTTGTTGCTAACACACATGATTAATGCCATTGAACTTGGCTAGCCAGCGAGCTAGCGGCTGTTAGGATTACCAGCTGTACTGTAAAGGGAAACGATGATGTAAGCAGGCAGTGATTGACCTTTTGTGTGTCCTTTCAGAATAAAAGTCTAATATTAATCTTAATATGACATCACATTAAGTTATTATAGTTTCAAAATAAAAGTGAGATTGTCTTTTATTGTATTAGCTGACAATACAACATCATTACAATAAGTTTAATCACATTGAGACAGAATAGACTATAAAATAAACCAACGTTAAACTCAGATGTGAGTGAAGTGAGCAGCTGAGAGCTGCATGTAGCTTTAGAGAATAAAATAGTTCTCATTTTATTTTGTAGGAGTCTCTGTCTCCAGGTCAGCTGCTGAGACTGAGAACAGAACCACTGTCCAGATTATAGTTATATAACATACACACACACACACACACACACACACACACACACACACCGTGTGGTGTTCTTGGTGTTACTAACTTTATACTTTATACTTTATACACTATAGCTCGCTCTGTCGTCGCAGCTTTTGTGAATTTTGCTGACAACACAACAGCTGCGACCAAGTACGCAAACGCAAACAGGATATTAGTGTTATATAATAATGCTAAGAGAGGCCATACAACGGTTACATAACAGAGAGAGAGAGCAAACCAACTTCATTTTATTCTGAAGGCCTGTTATATTATTGTTTTTTTGTTATAATTATTATTGAAAGAGTGAAAGTTTCTCCTATTGACAGTAGAAACTCCTCCACATATTGTTGTAATATTTCATGTTGTATGTTGTGCAGTTTGTCCAGCAGGTGGAGACGAGCTGCAGCTCCACGAGCACCACTTCCTGTCACAGGCACATTTCACACAGTAAGACAAATTTAAATGCACAATAATATCGAAATTATTTCTAATATATATATATATATTCACAGCAAAAACATAACAATTAGTACAAGGACAGAATAAGAGGATTTACAGTACAATAATCACAGTGATGATGTAAATGAGTCTGAAGTACCATTATAAAAATAGCAGAATTAAAATAGTATAAAATAACATTGGAGATCATTCTTGCAATTCTGGCTGCAATTCTTGTGTGAAAGGTGCTATACAAATAAAGCTTATTATTATTATTATTATTATTATTATTATTATTATTATTATTATTATTATTATTATCATGCCTAGTATCTGTATCTGTGCCGTACTTAACGAGCCTCCTGAAACCACATTCATCACCATTCTTGTAAATGTTTTAAACTATCAGAGCCATATGTTGAAAGCATGAGATCAACAATGGCCCCTGTGGCCCTTCAGCTGGTTTACTCCCTTTGCTACATTCTTGGTCGTCTTCCCGTTTCATAAACAAACCCCAGTTTGTTAAGTTTTATGAAATCTATCGGTTAAAGCCAGTTTTCCTCCAATAATATTACACATTTATCAGAGAAACTTCCTCTTGTTCCTGTGACAACACAGTCTATTTGATCTCAGGCTTTTCAAAAATACACACTCTGAAATGTATCAAAGTTACCTTTACACATTCAATGTTAAACCAGGTATAGCAAAAATGAACAGTACAGAATGAAATCATTTAAATTAGTTTAAAGTGGAATAGAGTAGCAGCATTAAAGAAACAATAATAATTCACCATTAAAAGGCTAAAGTAAAGAGATATAAAATATCACCATTAAAAGGCTAAAGTGAAGAGATATGTTTTTACTTTTGAAGATATTGAGCGAGCTTGCTTCCCTAATGTCTGCAGGTAAAGTGTTCCATAGCTTAGGTGCATAATTGATAAAGGCTGCATCCCCAATTTTCTTTTGGATGTTTCTGTTTTAATAAACCAGGAGTGGATGATCGTAATGTTCTTGGGGGCACATAGTTGATTAGAGAGTTGGCAGTAGGATTTCAGTTTTGTTCTCATTTCATTTTAAGAAATTATTGTTCATCCATTTATTTATTGCTGACAGACAGGTGGTGATGGAGTTAACAGCTATAGCATCATTTGGTTCAGCAGAGATGTACAGTTGTGTGTCATAGGCGTAGCTATGTTTGTACAGTAATTATTTACATTTATTCTTTATTGTATTTTCATAGATGATTAAGTTTTGTCTGTGTTTTTCCCCTTCACAATAAAAGTCCTGATGAAGAGGTTTGGACATCTGGATCCGCCACTCAGACCTACATTCATTTAGCTTGTCTGTTAATTAATTAACAAGGCGTCAGCTTCAATTAGCAACAATTAAAGTGCTTGAGGATTTTAATGAATGTCGTCTGAGTGCAGAGAATAAACAGCCTGACAGACGACGCAGAGGGCTCACAGCCCCGAGTCACCTTAGACACATTGCAGGGCACATTAACCCAAAGACACAATAATACACAATAACACACAATAATATACTCGCATAATACACAATAATACACTCACATAATACACAATAACACACAATAATACACTCACATAGTACACAATAATACACTCACATGGTACACAATAATACACAATAACACACAATAATACACTCACATAGTACACAATAATACACAATAACACACAATAATACACTCACATAGTACACAATAATACACAATAACACACAATAATACACTCACATAGTACACAATAATACACTCACATGGTACACAATAATACACAATAACACACAATAATACACTCACATAGTACACAATAATACACAATAACACACAATAATACACTCACATAGTACACAATAATACACAATAACACACAATAATACACTCACATAATACACAATAACACACAATAATACACTCACATAGTACACAATAATACACTCATATAATACACAATAATACACAATAATACACTTGCATAGTACACAATAATACACAATAATACACTTGCATAGTACACAATAATACACAATAATACACTCACATTATACACAATACTACACAATAATACACTCGCATAGTACACAATAATACACTCACATAATACACAATACGACACAATAATACACTCGCATAGTACACAATAACAGACAATAATACTCGCATAGTACACAATAACACACAATAATACACTTGCATAGTACACAATAATACACTCACATAATACATAATACTACACAATAATACACTCACATAATACACAATACTACACAATAATACACTCACATAATACACAATACTACACAATAATACACTCACATAATACACAATACTACACAATAATACACTTGCATAGTACACAATAACACACAATAATACACTCACATAATACACAATAATACACTCGCATAGTACACAATAACACACAATAATACACTCACATAATACACAATACTACACAATAATGCACTCGCATAGTACACAATAATACACAATAATACACTCACACTCACGTCCTGGCCGCTCCTCACTCCATCATGGATCTGGAGAAGGCGTATGACCGGGTCCCCCGGGTGATACTGTGAGAGGGTGAGGGGGTCCCTGTACGAGCATAAATAAATGTGAATATAATATATTATTAAGAGCATTAATACATGTCTCTTTCTCTCCTCTTGGTGTCGCTCTCTCCTCGCTCACCTGCCGCTCTGCTGGGATGAGGGGAATTCCCTCTGCAACACACACATACACACACACACTCACACTCACACACACACTCCCTCACACACACACACACTCACTCACTCACTCACACACACACTCACACATACTCATACATACACACACTCACTCACACACACACACACACACACTCACACACTCTCACACACACACACACACACACACTCACACACACACACACACACACACACACACACTCACAGGCTCTCGGTGTTTCTCTGTGTGCAGCTGAAGGTCGAGCGCTTTATTTTCTCTCATTTTATTTCCAGTTTTCTGTTTTTCTTCGTGAATAAAACACTTTCAGGAAGAAAACTGTTAAACGGAACAAATAAAATCCAAGAGTTCAGGAGAAACAAAAACAAAATGAATCACAGATGAAATGATCAAACAAGAAATAAAATGCAAAATAAAAGCAGTAGAATAAACGTCAGCTGAACTTTAAATACAGATTTAACATTTTTATATTATTTTATTAAACTAACTTGTTCATTTAAAATGTTGCTGATATTTAAACAATTGAATGAACTTACAGACTTCAATAATTAATAAGTTATAAATAAGTCACATTAATAAATCATGTCTGATTCATTTTATTAATGATGTAATCATGTTTAATTAATCTGATTATTAAATAACAATAAAGAAATCACAACTTTAATAAATTCATCGATGATTTTAAACTTTAATGATTTATACATGATATTTAGATCTGAGGTTTTATAGCTGCTCCAGTTCATTCAATTCAGATTTATTTATTGCTTTAAAAGGAAGAAAAATGTAATGAGTCGAGACGAGCGAATAAAAAATATCAGACTTCAGAGGATGTTTAATAAATAAAAGTTATTTTATATTATACAGCGCAGATAATCGGTGGAGGTGTTACAGGTGGGTCATGCTTCTTTTATGCTCTATAATCACACACATACACACGTACACACGTACACACACACACACACACACACACACACACACACACACACACACACTAGTAGACAGTCAGTGTGTGTGTTTGTGTGTAAAAACTGGCCCATCTGACTTTGCCGTGACATCTGGGAAACCCGCCGGTTGGCTGCCGTTAACGCTGGTTGATGTCGCTATTTAAATGCAAATGTGTGTGTGTGTGTGTGGAGCACTCGCACCTTCACACACACACACACACACACACACACACACACACACACACACACACACACACACACACACACACACACACACACAAAAGGAAACACTTCACCTACAATAAAGACAAGGAGGCTTTAACACACACACACACAGTCTGTAGATCAGAAGATAGAAGTTAAAATGTTAAAAATACAATAATTAAATTAAAATGATGTTCATCAACACTATCAAGGCTTTTATTTTTGTAATATTTGACCTCTTTTGTTGAACAATCTCCTTCAAAAATGTACATTTAATCATAAAATGAAACATTAAATCCATTTATTTAAACTTCAACATTTGACTTTTCTAATTTTAAGTTTAGTTTAGAATAAAATATACATAAACAAACAATATATATAAATATAAAGAATATATTTTAACTGAGATTTAATCTGTGATATTTATTTCCCTTCTTCTTCTTCTCCCCCTTCTCCTTCTCCTTCTTCTCCTTCTTCTCTTCCTTCTTCTCCTTCTTCTTCTCCTTCTTCTCCTTCTCCTCCTTCTTCTCCTTCTTCTCCTCCTCCTTCTTCTGCTCCTCTTTCTTCTCCTTCTCCTTCTCCTTCTTCTCCTTCTTCTCTTCCTTCTTCTCCTTCTTCTCCTTCTCCTCCTTCTTCTTCTCCTTCTTCTCCTCCTCCTTCTTCTGCTCCTCTTTCTTCTCCTCCTCCTTCTTCTTCTTCTCATTCTCATTCTCCTTCTTCTCCTTCTTCTCCTTCTTCTTCTGCTCTTTCTTCTTCTCCTTCTTCTCCTTCTTCTCCTTCTCCTTCTGCTCCTTCTCATTCTTCTCCTTATTTTCCTTCTTTTTCGGCTCCTTCTTCTTCTCCTTCTTTTTCTTCTCCTTCTTCTTCTGCCCCTTCTCCTTCTCCTTCTTCTCCTTCTTCTCCTTCTTCTTCTCCTTCTTCTCCTTCTCCTCCTTCTTCTTCTCCTTCTTCTCCTCCTCCTTCTTCTGCTCCTCTTTCTTCTCCTTCTCCATCTTCTAATTCTTCTCCTTCTCCTTCTCCTTCTTCTCCTTCTCTTCCTTCTTCTCCTTCTTCTTCTCCTTCTCCTCCTTCTTCTTCTCCTTCTTCTCCTCCTCCTCCTTCTGCTCCTCTTTCTTCTCCTCCTCCTTCTTCTTCTCATTCTCATTCTCCTTCTTCTCCTTCTTCTCCTTCTTCTTCTGCTCTTTCTTCTTCTCCTTCTTCTCCTTCTCCTTCTGCTCCTTCTCATTCTTCTCCTTCTTATTTTCCTTCTTTTTCGGCTCCTTCTTCTTCTCCTTCTTTTTCTTCTCCTCCTTCTTCTGCTCCTTCTCCTTCTTCTTCTTCTACTCCTTCTTCTTCTTCTCCTTCTTCTTCTGCTCCTTCTCTTTCTTCTTCTCCTTCTTCTTCTGCTCTTTCTCCTTCTTCTTCACCTTCTTCTTCTTCTGCTCCTTCTTCTTCTGCTCCTTCTCATTCTTCTCCTTCTTTTCCTTCTTCTGCTCCTTCTTCTCCTTCTTCTTCTTCTTCTTCTTCTCCTCCTTTTCCTTCTTCTTCTTTTCCTTTTTTTTCTTCTTTTCCTTCTTTTTTTCCTTCTTCTTCTTCTCCTTCTTCTCCTTCTGCTCCTTCTTCTCCTTCTCCTTCTTCTTATTTTCCTTCTTCTGCTCCTTCTTCTCCTTCTTCTTCTGCTCTTTCTTCTTCTCCTTCTTCTTCTTTTCCTTCTTCTTCTGCTCCTTCTTCTCCTTCTCCTTTTCCTTCTGCTCCTTCTTCTTCTCCTTCTCCTTCTTCTCCTTCTTCTTCTTTTCCTTCTTCTTTTCCTTCTCCTTCTCCTTCTTCTTCTCCTTCTTCTCCTTCTTTTCCTTCTTCTTCTGCTCCTTCTCCTTCTTCTGCTTCTTGTACTCCTTCTTCTGCTTCTTCTCCTTCTACTTCTCCTTCTTCTTCTCCTTCTTCTTCTGCTCCTTCTTCTTCTCCTTCTCCTTCTTCTGCTCCTTCTCCTTCTTCTTCGCCTTCTCATTCTTCTTCTTCTTCTTCTTCTTCTCCTTTTTCTTCTCCCTTTTCTCCTTCTTCTTCTGCTCCTTCTCCTTCTTCTTCTGCTCCTTCTCCTTCTTCTTCTCCTTCTTCTGCTTCTTTTACTCCTTCTTCTGCTTCTTCTCCTTCTAATTCTCCTTCTTCTTCTTCTGCTCCTTCTCATTCTTCTCCGTCTCCTTTTCCTTCTCCTTCTGCTCCTTCTTCTCCTTCTTCTTCTTCTTCTCCTTCTTCTGCTTCTTTTACTCCTTCTTCTCCTTCTTCTGCTTCTTCTCCTTCTCCTTCTTTTCCTTCTTCTTCTGCTCCTTCTTCTCCTTCTTCTTCTGCTCCTTCTTCTTCTCCTTCTCCTTCTTTTCCTTCTTCTGCTCCTTCTCCTTCTTCTTCTTCTCCTTCTGCTTCTTTTACTCCTTCTGCTTCTTCCCCTTCTACTCCTCCTTCTTCTTCTTCTGCTCCTTCTTCTCCTTCTTCTTCTGCTCCTTCTTCTTCTCCTTCTCCTTCTCCTTCTTCTGCTCCTTCTTCTTCTTCTTCTCCTTCTTCTTCTTCTTCTTCTCCTTCTTCTCCTTCTTCTCCTTCTTCTCCTTCTTCTTCTCCTTCTGCTCCTTCTGCTCCTTCTCCTTCTTCTTCTTCTTCTCCTTCTTCTCCTTCTTCTTCTTTTGCTCCTATACAGAATCTCATAGAGATGTTTGAAGACCACAGAAGTGAAATCAGGTAAAACATTAAACCTTCTGATGTAAATAAAAGGGTTAGGGTTGGGGCTGATGGATGGACTTTGAATGTAAATGAGATCAAAGTGCAGCTGCAGCTTTATTTAAATAAAAAGAAGAATTCATCAGTTCGGTGACGGTTTGGATGATCAAGATTTAAGTTTCTTCTTTAATATTATTATATTTATATTGTTGAAGTGTTTTAAACCCAATTTAAATTAAATTAATAACCCTAACCCTTTATACTTTGTTTTCCTGATGTTTCTGATTCATATTTTAATCCTTAACCAGAAATGACGTAAAGCAGGTTTAAAACGTTTTAAAGGAAGAAAATACATAATACATAAGTACATAAGTTTGATCATTTATATTTTAGGTCAAAAGGCCCCCCTCTCTAACATCCAGGTCGGTGATTTGTCCCAAAAGAACGAAGCCTCATTTGGAAACCAGATAGTAGAGGGTCAGGGTTAGACACTTCTCTCCTCTCTCTCTCCTCTCTCTCCTCTCTCTCCTCTCTCCTCTCTCTCTCCTCTCTCTCCTCCCTCCTCTCCTCTCTCCTCTCCTTTCTCTCCTCTCTCTCTTCCCTCCTCTCATCTCTCCTCTCCTTTCTCTCCTCTCTCCTCCCTCCTCTCCTCTCTCCTCTCCTTTCTCTCCTCTCTCTCCTCCCTCCTCTCCTCTCTCCTCTCCTTTCTCTCCTCTCTCTCCTCTCCTCTCTCTCCTCCCTCCTCTCCTCTCTCCTCTCTCTCCTCTCTCCTCTCTCCTCTCCCCTCTCTCTTCTCTCTCTCTCCTCTCTCCTCTCTCTCTCCTCTCTCTCTCCTCTCTCTCCTCTCTCTCCTCTCTCCTCTCTCCTCCTCCTCTCTCTCCTCCCTCCTCTCCTCTCTCCTCCTCTGCTCTTCGCCCCCTGAAGACAGTAGCGCTGTTACTCTGAAAACCTTGAGAGTTCTATAGTTATAGTTCTGTGACGGACATCTTGTTTCATGAAACATGCAGAGTGTGTGGATCCCTCACAAGCTTCCCACCAGCACGTACTGCACCTTTAATCTCTCTCAGTTCAGGATGAGAGGTCCCAGTAGTAAGAACCACAGAAGAAGAAGAGGCCTTATCCTCCATGTGTGTGAGCCTCAGACGGACTTTACCTCCAGCTCAGCCCGCGTCATGGGGACTCGTTGTCCGGAGAGAAAGGAGAGAGGACCCCCCCCCCCGCCCCCCGAACCAGACGCAGTATTTACAGGAAGCAACTGATGATGGAGGAAACTCTGGACAACCAGCGGGAGGTCGGACATTAAAGGTGTGTGTGTGTGTGAGAGAGAGGGTGTGTATGCGTGTGTGTGTGAGAGAGAGTGTGTGTGTGAGAGAGAGAGAGTGTGTATGCGTGTGTGTGAGAGAGGGAGGAGCACAGGGTTTCTCTCTGTGGTTGGTTGAAACGCCCCCTCCTCTCTCTCTCCTCACACACACACACACACACACACACTCTCTCTCCTCGCGCACACACACTCTCTTTCCTCACACACACTCTCTCTCCTCACACACACACACACTCTCACCTCTCCTGTCCTTATTTGGTCAGGCCCCGCCTCCAACTGTGATGTCGTCAGAGGCTAGGAGGAAGACCCGTGGGGTTTTTGGGTTTTGGCGTCCAGTCCTGTGGGGCCGCAGGGCTGAGAGTTTCTCCTCCATCAGCGCTCCTCCTCTCCGCCGCTCCGCCGCTCCTCCGCTCCTCCTCTCTTTGGGGAAAAGAAAAAAGACACTTTGCTCACGCTCGATTCTCCGTCCGGACCCGGCTCTGTTCTTCCTCTTTCTCGTCCTCTGAGGATTTTATTTTTATTTTTTTCCTCCTCCTCCTCCTTCGTCTCCTTCCCGCCGGCTTTCAATATGTCGGCCAACAATTAAAAACAAAGTCATTTTAAAAGAGAAAAATTACGTTTTTCTTCCAGTAAAAAGTTAAATGAAATCTGAGAGAGAAGAAAAGTTGTGAATAAAACTCATTGTTTTCTCGACGCCGCTGCTTCCCGTCCGTCCCGTCGCTCTGCCGGACTTTTCGTTTTTTTCCTGAAGATTTTTCTTCTTCTTGTTTTTTCCTGAAGATTTTTCTTCTTCTTGTATTTCCTGTACGTGTTCGCGGCGCGTGGCCCGGAGATGTTCGGGATCCAGGACAACCTTCCCCGCGGGGCCACGGCCAGCATGAAGGAGGAGCCGCTGGCCGTGCGCTCCTGGATGCACTCAGCCGGCGTGGTGGACGCCAACACGGCCGCTCAGAGGTAAAGTCCTACCGCTCACTGGCGCCCCTGAGGGATTCTGGGAGCTGTAGTCCCCGCGGACCCCCGGCCGCTCGGCAGGGAGATTTAGATCCGGAGGAGATGCTTTATATGTCTCGTCGCTGAGAGGAGAAAATAAATGTTTCTGATTTTTGCAAGAAGAAATAATATTTTACGGCCGAGAACACAATTAGAGTTTTATTTCAGTTTTTAAATTATATATAACTATTTCTGTTGATTTTATTAGAAAAACCTTTAATATGACATTAATGATAATATTTGTAGTTTGCCTGCAGCTCAGAGCAAAGTGCACATTTATTAAAAGAAAGATACATTTTATTATTAATGTTTCATTCTAATCACTTTTATCTGAATCATATTTCCGCGGGTTTTATTTTTCTCATCTTCTCGGAGCTGAAGGTCAAAAATAAAAAAGTGTGGACATGAAGTAAAAAGATGAATTAGCAATAAAACGATTTATTAAAGATTTAACTTCCGAATTCAAACTGAAGCTCGAAGGAAGAAAGGAATACAAATAACTTAAATATTAATAGATAATTAATAAAGTTTATAATTTAACAAAATGTTTTGTTAGTGAAGGTCAAATGTGCAGCGAGAAGAAACATCAGGTGGTAAATATCATGTAAATATATAAATGTATATCAGTGTTAATAGTAATGTTTAACACGCAGTCCTGCAGATGTTCAGTTGAAATCATTAATATTATTCATATTACAACATTATTTTAATATTTTAGAATTAAGTGTTTTCAACGCTCAGAACTGCATTAAATGCCATTTTTATAGATTTCTATAAAAGTCAAATTGTGCTTTATTGTGAAATTAATTTCAAACTTCTTTAAATAATAAAAGTAATAAAGTAGTATTTAATAATCAGACTTTATATTGACATTTTACACATTAATTGTTATTAGTAAAGGGAAGGTTTTAATGTTTAATGTTTAATAAAGAAATACTGAGATGATATCCGTGAAATATAACAAATGTTATTTTTTATTATTATAAGATGAAGATCGTCCTGAAGCGTAAAATCCAGCTGACAGTTTGTGACAGGATTATTAATTATTATAAATGTATCAGAGCTGCAGACGTTTAACATTTCAACATGCGTCTGTGAAGTTATAATTATGAATTATTAATAAATGAAGATTGTCCTGAAGCGTTAAAGTTTATTATAATGTGTTTTATTTAGAACGTATAAAATGTTTACTTTCACATGAATATTGTTGAGTATATTTATAATCAGTTTATGATTTTTAATGTAAGAATTTAGAACAATAAAGCATTTTATAACATTATGAATCTTGT
The DNA here is from genome assembly GCF_900634415.1 of Cottoperca gobio. Lineage (NCBI taxonomy): Eukaryota > Metazoa > Chordata > Actinopteri > Perciformes > Bovichtidae > Cottoperca > Cottoperca gobio. The sequence goes on along the minus strand of NW_021166961.1, from coordinate 109,767 downwards.
CACCTGGAGAGGAACGTTTAGTTCAGACGGATTTAAAATCAAAGCTGTGCAGAAAAGATTCCTGCTTTATTAACATTATTATTATTATTATTATTATTATTATTATTATTATTATTATTATTATTATTATTATTATTATTAACAATAAAACTTTCTTCACTTCTGCACAATATTGCTTTTTATGATCCATTATTTATTTAATGTTATTATATAATTACTATTTTATGTTCTGTGTTTCTGTCGGCTCGAAGCTTCACTCACTTTCTCTTTTAGTTATAAATATGACAAAGTTGTATATTAATAAAAGAGTCGTTATTAATATATTAAATATATAACAAAGTTATATAGTTGTATATTAATGAGCGAGTTATTATAAATATAATAAATATATTAATGAGCAAGTTATTATAAATATGACAAAGCTGTATATTCATAATAACTCTCATTATATATTAATGAGTTATTATAAATATAATAAAGTTGTACATTAATGACCGAGTTATTCTAAATATAATAAAGTTGTATATTAATGAGCGAAGTTGAAAGTTAACACCTGCAGCTGCATGTCACGCTTTATGAAATCAATTTAAATTTCCACTTTATTGTCGACAATCTCTCAACATTTCGACTCCTGATGTTTGTCTTGGCGCCCGAACACTCTAAATAAATATATAAATATTCGAAATAACTGATTAAATGTTAACATTTCATTTCTGCACAGAAATTGTTGAATGTTAAGACATTCATCACTGTTTCATGAAACCCCCAAACTTTGAGGAATATTACAGAAAGCATGTAAATGCTAACATCTGTCTGTCTGCCTGTCTCTCTCTTAGCGGGGTGGGGTTAGCCCGAGCTCACTTTGAGAAGCAGCCTCCGTCCAATTTGAGGAAGTCCAACTTCTTCCACTTCGTGTTGGCGCTGTACGACCGCCAGGGTCAGCCGGTGGAGATCGAACGCACTACCTACGTCGACTTTGTGGAGAAAGACAAGGTGAGAGAGGAGGAAGGAGCTGGGACACGAACCAAACACACCTTATGGCCACAAACTAAACACTAAGAGGGAGAGGCTGATGATACAAATCAAACACTCCCATGTTACAGATTGCTTAACCCCACCCCTGCAGACTAACCCCAGTGTCACAGCAATGTTTGCACTTCTTCATGCAGCCCGGTCTCCGAAAAATGTAATTAACGTATTAAGCGTCTTTGAGTTTGAAGAAAAGCCCCATACAAATCTAATGTATTATTATTATTATTATTTTTATTATTACTAAACAACCAAAGTGCAACGCCAATAAAGTTCTGAGGGACACGTATTTTCCGTTTGATTCTAATCACAGACTGCACAAGAAGGAGGTCGTGGGGCGGGAACAAACCGATGTTCAAGTCCCGAGTAAGACCAAAAGTCATCGTTTACTTCAATTTAAATTTAATTTGACTAACGTAAGAAAATACTTAACTTACTTCACATAGTAAACTTAAGTCACCTAAATAACATGCTAATCCTACGTACATACGTTACATTCTTAATTTATCTGCGTAAATGATCTTACATAACGTACTTTATTTACCTACGTAAATTAACTATTGTAACATACACAACTTACGTCACTGACGATACGTACTTCACTTTCCTACATCAAGTACGTAACATACTTAACTTCTGTATGTAAACACGTGTTTAAAACTGTGACCATAAGAACCAGAAGAAAACATACGTGAAAAGCAGTTTAGTCGTATGGGGTGTGATTTTTATGACAGGGTTGTTCTCGCTGTCAGGAATGCCCACAAATTTAAAACAAACGCACCCCTGGGGTGGAAACAGTTGATTTATTATATAATTATTCTAATATTTTGTGTTCAGGAGCCGAGTGGAGAGAAAACCAACAACGGGATTCATTACAAACTGCAGTTGCTCTACAGTAACGGTGGGTTTTCATTATTGGACGAGAACTGATGTGTGTGTTCGTGTTTACAGGAGAAACCTGGTTTTTAATCTAACAAATGTAGAAAAACAAGAACCTCAAATATAATAAGAACAAATCTGTGATTTTCCAGGAGTGAGAACGGAGCAGGATCTGTACGTCCGGCTGATCGACTCCATGACCAAACAGGTAAGAAACTGTTGTTGGTGTATTCAGAACAAAGTACTGTAATGTTGTGTAGAAGTCCTGTAACATTGTGTAGAAGTCCTGTAACATTGTGTAGAAGTCCTGTAACGTTGTGTTGAAGTCCTGTAATGTTGTGTAGAAGTCCTGTAACGTTGTGTAGAAGTCCCGTAACGTTATGTAGAAGTCCTGTAACCCCAACGTTGGTTAGAAGTCCTGTAACGTTGTGTAGAAGTCCTGTAACGTTGTGTAGAAGTCCTGTAACGTTGTGTAGAAGTCCTGTAATGTTGTGTAGAAGTCCTGTAACGTTGTGTAGAAGTCCTGTAATGTTGTGTAGAAGTCCTGCAACCCCAACGTTGTGTAGAAGTCCTGTAAACTTGTGTAGAAGTCCTGTAACGTTGTGTAGAAGTCCTGTAATGTTGTGTAGAAGTCCTGTAACGTTGCGTAGAAGTCCCGTAACGTTGTGTAGAAGTCCTGTAACGTTGTGTAGAAGTCCCATAACGTTGTGTAGAAGTCCCGTAACGTTGTGTAGAAGTCCCATAACGTTGTGTAGAAGTCCTGTAACGTTGTGTTGAAGTCCCATAACGTTGTGTAGAAGTCCTGTAACGTTGTGTTGAAGTCCCATAACATTGTGTAGAAGTCCTGTAATGTTGTGTAGAAGTCCTGTAACGTTGTGTAGAAGTCCTGTACTGTTGTGTAGAAGTCCTGTAATGTTGTGTAGAAGTCCTGTAACGTTGTGTAGAAGTCCTATAATGTTGTGTAGAAGTCCTGTAACCCCAACGTTGTGTAGAAGTCCTGTAACGTTGTGTAGACGTCCTGTAATGTTGTGTAGAAGTCCTGTAACATTGTGTAGAAGTCCTGTAACGTTGCGTAGAAGTCCTGTAATGTTGCGTAGAAGTCCTGTAACGTTGTGTAGAAGTCCTGTAACGTTGTGTAGAAGTCCTGTAACGTTGTGGAGAAGTCCTGTAGCGTTGTTTGGAAGTCCTGCAACGTCGTGTAGAAGTCCTGTAATGTTGTGTAGAAGTCCTGTAACGTTGTGTAGAAGTCCTGTAACGTTGTGGAGAAGTCCTGTAGCGTTGTTTGGAAGTCCTGTAACGTCGTGTGGAAGTCCCGTAACGTTGTGTAGAAGTCCTGTAACGTTGTAGAGAAGTCCTGTAGCGTTGTTTGGAAGTCCTGTAACATCGTGTAGAAGTCCCGTAACATTGTGTAGAAGTCCCATAACGATGTGTTGAAGTCCCGTAACGTTGTGTAGAAGTACTGTAACGTTGTGTAGAAGTACTGTAACGTTGTGTAGAAGTCCTGTAACGTTGCGTAGAAGTCCTGTAACGTTGCGTAGAAGTCCTGTAATGTTGTGTAGAAGTCCCGTAACGTTGTGTAGAAGTCCCATAACGTTGTGTAAAAGTCCTGTAACGTTGTGTTGAAGTCCCATAACGTTGTGTAGAAGTCCTGTAATGTTGTGTAGAAGTCCTGTAACGTTGTGTAGAAGTCCTGTAATGTTTTGTAGAAGTCCTGCAACCCCAACGTTGTGTAGAAGTCCTGTAACATTGTGTAGAAGTCCTGTAACGTTGTGTAGAAGTCCTGTAATGTTGTGTAGAAGTCCTGTAACGTTGCGTAGAAGTCCCGTAACGTTGTGTAGAAGTCCTGTAACGTTGTGTAGAAGTCCTGTAACGTTGTGTAGAAGTCCAGTACTGTTGTGTAGAAGTCCTGTAACGTTGTGTAGAAGTCCTGTAACGTTGTGTAGAAGTCCTGTAACGTTGTGTAGAAGTCCTGTAACGTTGTGTTGAAGTCCCATAACGTTGTGTAGAAGTCCTGTAATGTTGTGTAGAAGTCCTGTAACGTTGTGTAGAAGTCCAGTACTGTTGTATAGAAGTCCTGTAATGTTGTGTAGAAGTCCTGTAACGTTGTGTAGAAGTCCAGTACTGTTGTGTAGAAGTCCTGTAATGTTGTGTTGAAGTCCCATAACGTTGTGTAGAAGTCCTGTAATATTGTGTAGAAGTCCTGTAACGTTGTGTAGAAGTCCTGTAATGTTGTGTAGAAGTCCTGTAACGTTGCGTAGAAGTCCCGTAACGTTGTGTAGAAGTCCTGTAACGTTGTGTAGAAGTCCTGTAACGTTGTGTAGAAGTCCAGTACTGTTGTGTAGAAGTCCTGTAACGTTGTGTAGAAGTCCTGTAACGTTGTGTAGAAGTCCTGTAACGTTGTGTAGAAGTCCTGTAACGTTGTGTTGAAGTCCCATAACGTTGTGTAGAAGTCCTGTAATGTTGTGTAGAAGTCCTGTAACGTTGTGTAGAAGTCCAGTACTGTTGTATAGAAGTCCTGTAATGTTGTGTAGAAGTCCTGTAACGTTGTGTAGAAGTCCAGTACTGTTGTGTAGAAGTCTTGTAATGTTGTGTTGAAGTCCCATAACGTTGTGTAGAAGTCCTGTAATATTGTGTAGAAGTCCTGTAACGTTGTGTAGAAGTCCTGTAACGTTGTGTAGAAGTCCTGTAACGTTGCGTAGAAGTCCTGTAATGTTGCGTAGAAGTCCTGTAACGTTGTGTAGAAGTCCTGTAACGTTGTGGAGAAGTCCTGCAACGTCGTGTAGAAGTCCTGTAATGTTGTGTAGAAGTCCTGTAACGTTGTGTAGAAGTCCTGTAACGTTGTGGAGAAGTCCTGTAGCGTTGTTTGGAAGTCCTGTAACGTCGTGTAGAAGTCCCGTAACACTGTGTAGAAGTCCTGTAACGTTGTGGAGAAGTCCTGTAGCGTTGTTTGGAAGTCCTGTAACGTCGTGTAGAAGTCCCGTAACGCTGTGTAGAAGTCCTGTAACGTTGTGTAGAAGTCCTGTAACCCCAACGTTGTGTAGAAGTCCTGTAACGTTTTGTAGAAGTACTGTAACGTTGTGTAGAAGTACTGTAACGTTGTGTAGAAGTCCTGTAACGTTGCGTAGAAGTCCTGTAACGTTGTGTAGAAGTCCTGTAATGTTGTGTAGAAGTCCCGTAACGTTGTGTAGAAGTCCCATAACGTTGTGTAGAAGTCCTGTAACGTTGTGTTGAAGTCCCGTAATGTTGCGTAGAAGTCCCGTAACGTTGCGTAGAAGTCCCGTAACGTTGGGTAGAGGTCCTGTAACGTTGTGTAGACGTCCTGTAATGTTGTGTAGAAGTCCTGTAACGTTGTGTTGAAGTCCTGTAACGTTGTGTTGAAGTCCTGTAACGTTGCGTAGAAGTCCTGTAACGTTGCGTAGAAGTCCTGTAACGTTGCGTAGAAGTCCTGTAATGTTGTGTAGAAGTCCTGTAACGTTATGTAGAAGTCCCATAATGTTGTGTAGAAGTCCTTTAACGTTGTGTTGAAGTCCCATAATGTTGTGTAGAAGTCCTGTAACGTTATGTAGAAGTCCCAAAATGTTGTGTAGAAGTCCTGTAACGTTGTGTAGAAGTCCTGTAATGTTGTGTAGAAGTCCTGTAATGTTGTGTAGAAGTCCTGTAACGTTGTGAAGAAGTCCTGTAACGTTGTGTAGAAGTCCTGTAACGTTGTGTAGAAGTCCTGTAACGTTGTGGAGAAGTCCTGTAGCGTTGTTTGGAAGTCCTGCAACGTCGTGTAGAAGTCCTGTAATGTTGTGTAGAAGTCCTGTAACGTTGTGTAGAAGTCCTGTAACGTTGTGGAGAAATCCTGTAGCGTTGTTTGGAAGTCTTGTAACGTTGTGTAGAAGTCCCGTAACGTTGTGTAGAAGTCCTGTAACCCCAACGTTGTGTAGAAGTCCTGTAACGTTTTGTAGAAGTACTGTAACGTTGTGTAGAAGTACTGTAACGTTGTGTAGAAGTCCTGTAACGTTGCGTAGAAGTCCTGTAACGTTGTGTAGAAGTCCTGTAATGTTGTGTAGAAGTCCCGTAACGTTGTGTAGAAGTCCCATAACGTTGTGTAGAAGTCCTGTAACGTTGTGTTGAAGTCCCGTAATGTTGCGTAGAAGTCCCGTAACGTTGCGTAGAAGTCCCGTAACGTTGGGTAGAGGTCCTGTAACGTTGTGTAGACGTCCTGTAATGTTGTGTAGAAGTCCTGTAACGTTGTGTTGAAGTCCTGTAACGTTGTGTTGAAGTCCTGTAACGTTGCGTAGAAGTCCTGTAACGTTGCGTAGAAGTCCTGTAACGTTGCGTAGAAGTCCTGTAATGTTGTGTAGAAGTCCTGTAACGTTATGTAGAAGTCCCATAATGTTGTGTAGAAGTCCTTTAACGTTGTGTTGAAGTCCCATAATGTTGTGTAGAAGTCCTGTAACGTTATGTAGAAGTCCCAAAATGTTGTGTAGAAGTCCTGTAACGTTGTGTAGAAGTCCTGTAATGTTGTGTAGAAGTCCTGTAATGTTGTGTAGAAGTCCTGTAACGTTGTGAAGAAGTCCTGTAACGTTGTGTAGAAGTCCTGTAACGTTGTGTAGAAGTCCTGTAACGTTGTGGAGAAGTCCTGTAGCGTTGTTTGGAAGTCCTGCAACGTCGTGTAGAAGTCCTGTAATGTTGTGTAGAAGTCCTGTAACGTTGTGTAGAAGTCCTGTAACGTTGTGGAGAAATCCTGTAGCGTTGTTTGGAAGTCCTGTAACGTTGTGTAGAAGTCCCGTAACGTTGTGTAGAAGTCCTGTAACGTTATGTAGAAGTCCCGTAATGTTGTGTAGAAGTCCTGTAACGTTGTGTAGAAGTCCTGTAATGTTGTGTAGAAGTCCTGTAACGTTGTGTAGAAGTCCCGTAACGTTGTGTAGAAGTCCTGTAACGTTGTGTAGAAGTCCCGTAATGTTGTGTAGAAGTCCTGTAACGTTGTGTTGAAGTCCCATAACGTTGTGTAGAAGTCCTGTAACGTTGTGTAGAAGTCCTGTAATGTTGTGTAGAAGTCCTGTAACGTTGTGTAGACGTCCTGTAATGTTGTGTAGAAGTCCTGTAACATTGTGTAGAAGTCCTGTAACGTTGTGTTGAAGTCCTGTAACGTTGTGTTGAAGTCCTGTAACGTTGCGTAGAATTCCTGTAACGTTGCGTAGAAGTCCTGTAACGTTGCGTAGAAGTCCTGTAATGTTGTGTAGAAGTCCTGTAACGTTATGTAGAAGTCCCATAATGTTGTGTAGAAGTCCTTTAACGTTGTGTTGAAGTCCCATAATGTTGTGTAGAAGTCCTGTAACGTTGTGAAGAAGTCCTGTAACGTTGTGTAGAAGTCCTGTAATGTGGTGTAGAAGTACTGTAACCCCAACATTGTGTAGAAGTCCTGTAACGTTGTGAAGAAGTCCTGTAACGTTGTGTAGAAGTCCTGTAACGTTGTGTAGAAGTCCTGTAATGTTGTGTAAAAGTCCTGTAACCCCAACGTTGTGTAGAAGTCCTGTAACGTTGTGTAGAAGTCCTGTAATGTGGTGTAGAAGTCCTGTAACCCCAACATTGTGTAGAAGTCCTGTAACGTTGTGAAGAAGTCCTGTAACGTTGTGTAGAAGTCCTGTAACGTTGTGTAGAAGTCCTGTAATGTTGTGTAAAAGTGCTGTAACCCCAACGTTGTGTAGAAGTCCTGAAACGTTGTGTAGAAGTCCTGTAACCCCAACGTTGTGTAGAAGTCCTGTAACGTTGTGTAGAAGTCCTGTAACGTTGCGTAAAAGTCCTGTAACGTTGTGTAGAAGTCCCGTAATGTTGTGTAGAAGTCCCGTAACGTTGTGTAGAAGTCCCATAACGTTGTGTAGAAGTCCTGTAACGTTGTGTTGAAGTCCCATAACGTTGCGTAGAAGTCCCGTAATGTTGTGTAGAGGTCCTGTAACGTTGTGTAGACGTCCTGTAATGTTGTGTAGAAGTCCTGTAACATTGTGTAGAAGTCCTGTAACGTTGTGTTGAAGTCCTGTAACGTTGCGTTGAAGTCCTGTAACGTTGCGTAGAAGTCCTGTAACGTTTCGTAGAAGTCCTGTAACGTTGTGTAGAAGTCCTGTAACGTTGCGTAGAAGTCCTGTAACGTTATGTAGAAGTCCTGTAACGTTATGTAGAAGTCCCATAATGTTGTGTAGAAGTCCTTTAACGTTGTGTTGAAGTCCCATAATGTTGTGTAGAAGTCCTGTAACGTTATGTAGAAGTCCCATAATGTTGTGTGGAAGTCCTGTAACGTTGTGTAGATGTCCTGTAATGTTGTGTAGAAGTCCTGTAATGTTGTGTAGAAGTCCTGTAACGTTGTGAAGAAGTCCTGTAACGTTGTGTAGATGTCCTGTAATGTTGTGTAGAAGTCCTGTAATGTTGTGTAGAAGTCCTGTAACGTTGTGAAGAAGTCCTGTAACGTTTTGTAGAAGTCCTGTAATATTGTGTAAAAGTCCTGTAACCCCAACGTTGTGTAGAAGTCCTGTAACGTTGTGTAGAAGTCCTGTAACCCCAACGTTGTGTAGAAGTCCTGTAACGTTGTGTAAAAGTCCTGTAACGTTGTGTAGAAGTCCTGTAACGTTGCTTAGAAGTCCTGTAACGTTGTGTAGATGTCCTGTAACGTTGTGTAGAAGTCCTGTAACGTTTTGTAGAAGTCCCATAACGTTGTGTAGAAGTCCTGTAATGTTGTGTAAAAGTCCTGTAACGTTGTGTAGAAGTCCTGTAACCCCAATGTTGTGTAGAAGTCCTGTAACCCCAATGTTGTGTAGAAGTCCTGTAACCCCAATGTTGTGTAGAAGTCCTGTAACCCCAACATTGTGTAGAAGTCCTGTAACGTTGTGTAGAAGTCCCGTAGCGTTGTTTCGAAGTCCCGTAACTTCGTCTAGAAGTCCTGTAACGTCATGTAGAGGTCCCGTAATGTTGTGTAGAAGTCCTGTAACATTGTGTTGAAGTCCCGTAACGTTGTGTAGAAGTCCTGTAACGTTGTGTAGAAGTCCCGTAGCGTTGTGTAGAAGTCCTGTAACGTTGTGTAGAAGTCCTGTAATGTTGTGTAGAAGTCCTGTAACGTTGTGTAGAAGTCCTGTAATGTTGTTTAGAAGTCCTGTAACCCCAATGTTGTGTAGAAGTCCTGTAACCCCAACATTGTGTAGAAGTCCTGTAACGTTGTGTAGAAGTCCTGTAACGTTGTGTAAAAGTCCTGTAACGTTGTGTAGAAGTCCTGTAACGTTGTGTAGAAGTCCTGTAGCGTTGTGTAGAAGTCCCGTAGCGTTGATTAGAAGTCCCGTAACTTCGTCTAGAAGTCCCGTAACGTCATGTAGAAGTCCCGTAATGTCGTGTAGAAGTCCTGTAACGTCGTGTAGAAGTCCTGTAACATTGTGTTGAAGTCCCGTAACGTTGTGTAGAAGTCCTGTAACGTTGTGTAGAAGTCCCGTAACGTTGTGTAGAAGTCCTGTAACGTTGTGTAGAAGTCCTGTAATATTGTGTAGAAGTCCTGTAATGTTGTGTAGAAGTCCTGTAACCCCCACATTGTGTAGAAGTCCTGTAACGTTGTGTAGAAGTCCCGAAGCGTTGTTTAGAAGTCCCGTAACGTTGTGTAGAAGTCCTGTAACGTTGTGTAGAAGTCCCGTAACTTTGTGTAGAAGTCCTGTATCATTGTGTTGAAGTCCCATAACGTTGTGTAGAAGTCCTGTAATGTTGTGTAAAAGTCCTGTAACGTTGTGTAGAAGTCCTGTAACCCCAATGTTGTGTAGAAGTCCTGTAACCCCAACATTATGTAGAAGTCCTGTAACGTTGTGTAGAAGTCCTGTAACGTTATGTAAAAGTCCTGTAACGTTGTGTAGAAGTCCTGTAACGTTGCGTAGAAGTCCTGTAGCGTTGTGTAGAAGTCCCGTAGCGTTGTTTAGAAGTCCCGTAACTTCGTCTAGAAGTCCCGTAACGTCATGTAGAAGTCCCGTAATGTCGTGTAGAAGTCCTGTAACATTGTGTTGAAGTCCTGTAACGTTGTGTAGAAGTCCTGTAACGTTGTGTAGAAGTCCCGTAGCGTTGTGTAGAAGTCCCGTAGCGTTGTCTAGAAGTCCCGTAACTTCGTCTAGAAGTCCTGTAACGTCGTGTAGAAGTCCTGTAACATTGTGTTGAAGTCCCGTAACGTTGTGTAGAAGTCCTGTAACGTTGTGTAGAAGTCCTGTAACGTTGTGTAGAAGTCCTGTAATATTGTGTAGAAGTCCTGTAATGTTGTGTAGAAGTCCTGTAACGTTGTGTAGAAGTCCTGTAACCCCAATGTTGTGTAGAAGTCCTGTAACCCCAACATTATGTAGAAGTCCTGTAACGTTGTGTAGAAGTCCTGTAACGTTGTGTAAAAGTCCTGTAACGTTGTGTAGAAGTCCTGTAACGTTGCGTAGAAGTCCTGTAGCGTTGTGTAGAAGTCCCGTAGCGTTGTTTAGAAGTCCCGTAACTTCGTCTAGAAGTCCCGTAACGTCATGTAGAAGTCCCGTAATGTCGTGTAGAAGTCCTGTAACATTGTGTTGAAGTCCTGTAACGTTGTGTAGAAGTCCTGTAACGTTGTGTAGAAGTCCCGTAGCGTTGTGTAGAAGTCCCGTAGCGTTGTCTAGAAGTCCCGTAACTTCGTCTAGAAGTCCTGTAACGTCGTGTAGAAGTCCTGTAACATTGTGTTGAAGTCCCGTAACGTTGTGTAGAAGTCCTGTAACGTTGTGTAGAAGTCCTGTAACGTTGTGTAGAAGTCCTGTAATATTGTGTAGAAGTCCTGTAATGTTGTGTAGAAGTCCTGTAACCCCCACATTGTGTAGAAGTCCTGTAACCCCCACATTGTGTAGAAGTCCTGTAACGTTGTGAAGAAGTCCCGAAGCGTTGTTTAGAAGTCCCGTAACGTTGTGTAGAAGTCCTTTAACGTTGTGTAGAAGTCCTGTAACATTCTGTAGAAGTCCTGTAACGTTGTGTAGAAGTCCTGTAACGTTGTGTAGAAGTCCCGTAGCGTTGTTTATTAGTCCCGTAACTTCGTCTAGAAGTCCCGTAACGTTGTGTAGAAGTCCAGTAATATTGTGTAGAAGTCCTGTAATGTAGTGTAGAAGTCCTGTAATGTTGTGCAGAAGTCCCGTAGCGTTGTGTAGAAGTCCCATAGCGTTGTCTAGAAGTCCCGTAACTTCGTCTAGAAGTCCTGTAACGTCGTGTAGAAGTCCTGTAACATTGTGTTGAAGTCCCGTAACGTTGTGTAGAAGTCCTGTAACGTTGTGTAGAAGTCCCGTAACGTTGTGTAGAAGTCCTGTAATGTTGTGTAGAAGTCCTGTAATATTGTGTAGAAGTCCTGTAATGTTGTGTAGAAGTCCTGTAACCCCCACATTGTGTAGAAGTCCTGTAACCCCCACATTGTGTAGAAGTCCTGTAACGTTGTGTAGAAGTCCCGAAGCGTTGTTTAGAAGTCCCGTAACGTTGTGTAGAAGTCCTGTAACGTTGTGTAGAAGTCCTGTAACGTTGTGTAGAAGTCCCGTAGCGTTGTTTATTAGTCCCGTAACTTCGTCTAGAAGTCCCGTAACGTTGTGTAGAAGTCCAGTAATATTGTGTAGAAGTCCTGTAATGTAGTGTAGAAGTCCTGTAATGTTGTGTAGAAGTCCCGTAGCGTTGTTTAGAAGTCCCGTAACGTTGTGTAGAAGTCCTGTAATGTTGTGTAGAAGTACTGTAATGTTGTGTAGAAGTCCTGTAACGTTGCGTATAAGTCCTGTAACGTTGTGTAGAAGTCCCATAACGTTGTGTAGAAGTCCCATAACGTTGTGTAGAAGTCCTGTATCATTGTGTTGAAGTCCCATAACGTTGTGTAGAAGTCCTGTAATGTTGTGTAAAAGTCCTGTAACGTTGTGTAGAAGTCCTGTAACCCCAATGTTGTGTAGAAGTCCTGTAACCCCAACATTGTGTAGAAGTCCTGTAACGTTGTGTAGAAGTCCTGTAACGTTGTGTAAAAGTCCTGTAACGTTGTGTAGAAGTCCTGTAACGTTGCGTAGAAGTCCCGTAGCGTTGTTTAGAAGTCCCGTAACTTCGTCAAGAAGTCCCGTAACGTCATGTAGAAGTCCCGTAATGTCGTGTAGAAGTCCTGTAACATTGTGTTGAAGTCCTGTAACGTTGTGTAGAAGTCCTGTAACGTTGTGTAGAAGTCCTGTAACGTTGTGTAGAAGTCCTGTAACGTTGTGTAGAAGTCCCGTAACGTTGTGTAGAAGTCCCGTAGCGTTGTGTAGAAGTCCCGTAGCGTTGTGTAGAAGTCCCGTAGCGTTGTCTAGAAGTCCCAAAACTTCGTCTAGAAGTCCTGTAACGTCGTGTAGAAGTCCTGTAACATTGTGTTGAAGTCCCGTAACGTTGTGTAGAAGTCCTGTGACGTTGTGTAGAAGTCCCGTAACGTTGTGTAGAAGTCCTGTAACGTTGTGTAGAAGTCCCGTAACGTTGTGTAGAAGTCCTGTAACGTTGTGTAGAAGTCCTGTAATATTGTGTAGAAGTCCTGTAATGTTGTGTAGAAGTCCTGTAACCCCCACATTGTGTAGAAGTCCTGTAACCCCCCACATTGTGTAGAAGTCCTGTAACGTTGTGAAGAAGTCCCGAAGCGTTGTTTAGAAGTCCCGTAACGTTGTGTAGAAGTCCTGTAACGTTGTGTAGAAGTCCTGTAACGTTGTGTAGAAGTCCCGTAGCGTTGTGTAGAAGTCCCGTAGCGTTGTGTAGAAGTCCCGTAGCGTTGTCTAGAAGTCCCGTAACTTCGTCTAGAAGTCCTGTAACGTCATGTAGAGGTCCCGTAATGTTGTGTAGAAGTCCTGTAACATTGTGTTGAAGTCCCATAACGTTGTGTAGAAGTCCTGTAACGTTGTGTAGAAGTCCCGTAGCGTTGTGTAGAAGTCCTGTAACATTCTGTAGAAGTCCTGTAACGTTGTGTAGAAGTCCTGTAACGTTGTGTAGAAGTCCCGTAGCGTTGTTTATTAGTCCCGTAACTTCGTCTACAAGTCCCGTAACGTTGTGTAGAAGTCCAGTAATATTGTGTAGAAGTCCTGTAATGTAGTGTAGAAGTCCTGTAATGTTGTGCAGAAGTCCCGTAGCGTTGTGTAGAAGTCCCATAGCGTTGTCTAGAAGTCCCGTAACTTCGTCTAGAAGTCCTGTAACGTCGTGTAGAAGTCCTGTAACATTGTGTTGAAGTCCCGTAACGTTGTGTAGAAGTCCTGTAACGTTGTGTAGAAGTCCCGTAACGTTGTGTAGAAGTCCTGTAATGTTGTGTAGAAGTCCTGTAATATTGTGTAGAAGTCCTGTAATGTTGTGTAGAAGTCCTGTAACCCCCACATTGTGTAGAAGTCCTGTAACCCCCACATTGTGTAGAAGTCCTGTAACGTTGTGTAGAAGTCCCGAAGCGTTGTTTAGAAGTCCCGTAACGTTGTGTAGAAGTCCTGTAACGTTGTGTAGAAGTCCTGTAACGTTGTGTAGAAGTCCCGTAGCGTTGTTTATTAGTCCCGTAACTTCGTCTAGAAGTCCCGTAACGTTGTGTAGAAGTCCAGTAATATTGTGTAGAAGTCCTGTAATGTAGTGTAGAAGTCCTGTAATGTTGTGTAGAAGTCCCGTAGCGTTGTTTAGAAGTCCCGTAACGTTGTGTAGAAGTCCTGTAATGTTGTGTAGAAGTACTGTAATGTTGTGTAGAAGTCCTGTAACGTTGCGTATAAGTCCTGTAACGTTGTGTAGAAGTCCCATAACGTTGTGTAGAAGTCCCATAACGTTGTGTAGAAGTCCTGTATCATTGTGTTGAAGTCCCATAACGTTGTGTAGAAGTCCTGTAATGTTGTGTAAAAGTCCTGTAACGTTGTGTAGAAGTCCTGTAACCCCAATGTTGTGTAGAAGTCCTGTAACCCCAACATTGTGTAGAAGTCCTGTAACGTTGTGTAGAAGTCCTGTAACGTTGTGTAAAAGTCCTGTAACGTTGTGTAGAAGTCCTGTAACGTTGCGTAGAAGTCCCGTAGCGTTGTTTAGAAGTCCCGTAACTTCGTCTAGAAGTCCCGTAACGTCATGTAGAAGTCCCGTAATGTCGTGTAGAAGTCCTGTAACATTGTGTTGAAGTCCTGTAACGTTGTGTAGAAGTCCTGTAACGTTGTGTAGAAGTCCTGTAACGTTGTGTAGAAGTCCCGTAGCGTTGTGTAGAAGTCCCGTAGCGTTGTCTAGAAGTCCCAAAACTTTGTCTAGAAGTCCTGTAACGTCGTGTAGAAGTCCTGTAACATTGTGTTGAAGTCCCGTAACGTTGTGTAGAAGTCCTGTGACGTTGTGTAGAAGTCCCGTAACGTTGTGTAGAAGTCCTGTAACGTTGTGTAGAAGTCCCGTAACGTTGTGTAGAAGTCCTGTAACGTTGTGTAGAAGTCCTGTAATATTGTGTAGAAGTCCTGTAATGTTGTGTAGAAGTCCTGTAACCCCCACATTGTGTAGAAGTCCTGTAACCCCCCACATTGTGTAGAAGTCCTGTAACGTTGTGAAGAAGTCCCGAAGCGTTGTTTAGAAGTCCCGTAACGTTGTGTAGAAGTCCTGTAACGTTGTGTAGAAGTCCTGTAACGTTGTGTAGAAGTCCCGTAGCGTTGTGTAGAAGTCCCGTAGCGTTGTGTAGAAGTCCCGTAGCGTTGTCTAGAAGTCCCGTAACTTCGTCTAGAAGTCCTGTAACGTCATGTAGAGGTCCCGTAATGTTGTGTAGAAGTCCTGTAACATTGTGTTGAAGTCCCATAACGTTGTGTAGAAGTCCTGTAACGTTGTGTAGAAGTCCCGTAGCGTTGTGTAGAAGTCCTGTAACGTTGTGTAGAAGTCCTGTAATGTTGTGTAGAAGTCCTGTAACGTTGTGTAGAAGTCCTGTAATGTTGTTTAGAAGTCCTGTAACCCCAATGTTGTGTAGAAGTCCTGTAACCCCAACATTGTGTAGAAGTCCTGTAACGTTGTGTAGAAGTCCTGTAACGTTGTATAAAAGTCCTGTAACGTTGTGTAGAAGTCCTGTAACGTTGCGTAGAAGTCCTGTAGCGTTGTGTAGAAGTCCCGTAGCGTTGATTAGAAGTCCCGTAACTTCGTCTAGAAGTCCCGTAACGTCATGTAGAAGTCCCGTAATGTCGTGTAGAAGTCCTGTAACGTCGTATAGAAGTCCTGTAACATTGTGTTGAAGTCCCGTAACGTTGTGTAGAAGTCCTGTAACGTTGTGTAGAAGTCCCGTAACGTTGTGTAGAAGTCCTGTAACGTTGTGTAGAAGTCCTGTAATATTGTGTAGAAGTCCTGTAACCCCCACATTGTGTAGAAGTCCTGTAACGTTGTGAAGAAGTCCCGAAGCGTTGTGTAGAAGTCCCGTAGCGTTGTCTAGAAGTCCCGTAACTTCGTCTAGAAGTCCTGTAACGTCGTGTAGAAGTCCTGTAACATTGTGTTGAAGTCCCGTAACGTTGTGTAGAAGTCCTGTAACGT
This sequence comes from Cottoperca gobio, assembly GCF_900634415.1. Taxonomy (NCBI): domain Eukaryota; kingdom Metazoa; phylum Chordata; class Actinopteri; order Perciformes; family Bovichtidae; genus Cottoperca; species Cottoperca gobio. The sequence goes on along the minus strand of NW_021166961.1, from coordinate 94,380 downwards.
TGTGTAGAAGTCCTGTAATGTTGTGTAGAAGTCCCGTAGCGTTGTGTAGAAGTCCCGTAGCGTTGTCTAGAAGTCCCGTAACTTCGTCTAGAAGTCCTGTAACGTCGTGTAGAAGTCCTGTAACATTGTGTTGAAGTCCTGTAACGTTGTGAAGAAGTCCTGTAACGTTGTGTAGAAGTCCCGTAACGTTGTGTAGAAGTCCTGTAACGTTGTGTAGAAGTCCTGTAATATTGTGTAGAAGTCCTGTAATGTTGTGTAGAAGTCCTGTAACCCCCACATTGTGTAGAAGTCCTGTAACCCCCACATTGTGTAGAAGTCCTGTAACGTTGTGTAGAAGTCCCGAAGCGTTGTTTAGAAGTCCCGTAACGTTGTGTAGAAGTCCTGTAACGTTGTGCAGAAGTCCTGTAACGTTGTGTAGAAGTCCTGTAACGTTGTGTAGAAGTCCCGTAGCGTTGTTTATTAGTCCCGTAACTTCGTCTAGAAGTCCCGTAACGTTGTGTAGAAGTCCAGTAATATTGTGTAGAAGTCCTGTAATGTAGTGTAGAAGTCCTGTAATGTTGTGTAGAAGTCCCGTAGCGTTGTTTAGAAGTCCCGTAACGTTGTGTAGAAGTCCTGTAATGTTGTGTAGAAGTACTGTAATGTTGTGTAGAAGTCCTGTAACGTTGCGTATAAGTCCTGTAACGTTGTGTAGAAGTCCCATAACGTTGTGTAGAAGTCCCATAACGTTGTGTAGAAGTCCTGTATCATTGTGTTGAAGTCCCATAACGTTGTGTAGAAGTCCTGTAATGTTGTGTAAAAGTCCTGTAACGTTGTGTAGAAGTCCTGTAACCCCAATGTTGTGTAGAAGTCCTGTAACCCCAACATTGTGTAGAAGTCCTGTAACGTTGTGTAGAAGTCCTGTAACGTTGTGTAAAAGTCCTGTAATGTTGTGTAGAAGTCCTGTAACGTTGCGTAGAAGTCCCGTAGCGTTGTTTAGAAGTCCCGTAACTTCGTCTAGAAGTCCCGTAACGTCATGTAGAAGTCCCGTAATGTCGTGTAGAAGTCCTGTAACATTGTGTTGAAGTCCTGTAACGTTGTGTAGAAGTCCTGTAACGTTGTGTAGAAGTCCTGTAACGTTGTGTAGAAGTCCCGTAACGTTGTGTAGAAGTCCCGTAGCGTTGTGTAGAAGTCCCGTAGCGTTGTGTAGAAGTCCCGTAGCGTTGTCTAGAAGTCCCAAAACTTCGTCTAGAAGTCCTGTAACGTCGTGTAGAAGTCCTGTAACATTGTGTTGAAGTCCCGTAACGTTGTTTAGAAGTCCTTTAACGTTGTGTAGAAGTCCCGTAACGTTGTGTAGAAGTCCTGTAACGTTGTGTAGAAGTCCTGTAATATTGTGTAGAAGTCCTGTAATGTTGTGTAGAAGTCCTGTAACCCCCACATTGTGTAGAAGTCCTGTAACCCCCCACATTGTGTAGAAGTCCTGTAACGTTGTGAAGAAGTCCCGAAGCGTTGTTTAGAAGTCCCGTAACGTTGTGTAGAAGTCCTGTAACGTTGTGTAGAAGTCCTGTAACGTTGTGTAGAAGTCCCGTAGCGTTGTGTAGAAGTCCCGTAGCGTTGTGTAGAAGTCCCGTAGCGTTGTCTAGAAGTCCCGTAACTTCGTCTAGAAGTCCTGTAACGTCGTGTAGAAGTCCTGTAACATTGTGTTGAAGTCCCGTAACGTTGTGTAGAAGTCCCGTAACGTTGTGTAGAAGTCCCGTAACGTTGTGTAGAAGTCCTGTAACGTTGTGTAGAAGTCCAGTAATATTGTGTAGAAGTCCTGTAATTTTGTGTAGAAGTCCTGTAATGTTGTGTAGAAGTCCTGTAACCCCCACATTGTGTAGAAGTCCTGTAACCCCCACATTGTGTAGAAGTCCCGAAGCGTTGTGTAGAAGTCCCGAAGCGTTGTTTAGAAGTCCCGTAACGTTGTGTAGAAGTCCTGTAACGTTGTGTAGAAGTCCTGTAACGTTGTGTAGAAGTCCTGTAATGTTGTGTAGAAGTCCCGTAGCGTTGTTTATTAGTCCCGTAACTTCGTCTAGAAGTCCCGTAACGTTGTGTAGAAGTCCAGTAATATTGTGTAAAAGTCCTGTAATGTAGTGTAGAAGTCCTGTAATGTTGTGTAGAAGTCCCGTAGCGTTGTTTAGAAGTCCCGTAACGTTGTGTAGAAGTCCTGTAATGTTGTGTAGAAGTACTGTAATGTTGTGTAGAAGTCCTGTAACGTTGCGTATAAGTCCTGTAACGTTGTGTAGAAGTCCCATAACGTTGTGTAGAAGTCCCATAACGTTGTGTAGAAGTCCTGTATCATTGTGTTGAAGTCCCATAACGTTGTGTAGAAGTCCTGTAATGTTGTGTAAAAGTCCTGTAACGTTGTGTAGAAGTCCTGTAACCCCAATGTTGTGTAGAAGTCCTGTATCCCCAACATTGTGTAGAAGTCCTGTGACGTTGTGTAGAAGTCCTGTAACATGGGTGTAGAAGTCCCGTAGCATTGTTTAGAAGTCCCGTAACTTCGTCTAGAAGTCCCGTAACGTCATTTAGAGGTCCCGTAACGTTGTGTAGAAGTCTCGTAACCCCAACGTTGTGTAGAAGTCCTGTAACATTGTGTTGAAGTCCCGTAACGTTGTGTAGAAGTCTCGTAACCCCAACGTTGTGTAGAAGTCCTGTAACGTTGTGTAGAAGTCCTGTAATGTTGTGTAGAAGTCCTGTAACGTTGTGTAGAAGTCCTGTAACGTTGTGTAGAAGTCCTGTAACGTTGTGTAGAAGTCCCGTAACGTTGCGTATAAGTCCCGTAACGTTGTGTAGAAGTCCCATAATGTTGTGTAGAAGTCCTTTAATGTTGTGTAAAAGTCCTGTAACGTTGCGTATAAGTCCCGTAATGTTGTGTAGAAGTCCCGTAACGTTGTGTAGAAGTCCTGTAACGTTGTGTAGAAGTCCCATAACGTTGTGTAGAAGTCCCGTAACGCTGTTTAGAAGTCCTGTAACGTTGTGTAGAAGTCCCGTAACGTTGTGTAGAAGTCCCGTAACGTTGTGTAGAAGTCCCATAATGTTGTGTAGAAGTCCTTTAATGTTGTGTAGAAGTCCTGTAACGTTGCGTATAAGTCCTGTAACGTTGTGTAGAAGTCCCGTAACGTTGTGTAGAAGTCCCGTAACGCTATGTAGAAGTCCTGTAACGCTGTTTAGAAGTCCCGTAACGTTGTGTAGAAGTCCCGTAATGTTGTGTAGAAGTCCTGTAACGTTGTGTAGAAGTCCCGTAATGTTGTGTAGAAGTCCCGTAATGTTGTGTAGATGTCCCGTATCGTTGTGTAGAAGTCCCGTCATCCTACATGTCCTGCTCTCCTGAGGATAGAGCCTTCAGGTGTTAGTGGATGTTTCCTGTAGAGCCACAATCAGGACAATCAGGACAAAGTGTTAGGGCTAACCCTAACCCATTGCCGATCGGTGCCGTGTGTCTCTTGTAGGGGCGCTCTCCGCTGTCTCCCTCTCTGTTCCTCTCATAGACATCAGCAGCAGAAACATTTAAATCCAACCCGTCATTCAATTAGCGAGTTTTTAACAAGCGTGCCCGTCAGGCGGCGTTGTGTGAAAAAGGCTTTTCATGCTGAATCTGTTTGCCCTCAGCACAGTCTTTCAGGCTAATGGCTAATAATCACTGTAATGATGACGGTGAAATGAGACTTTAATTGAGATGTTTCTGCTGCTGGAGACTGAAGGAGGAGACGCTTCATATGTGTGTGTGTGTGTGTGTGTGTGTGTGTGTGTCTTTCAGGCCATCATCTACGAAGGTCAGGACAAGAATCCGGAGATGTGCCGGGTCCTGCTGACTCATGAGATCATGTGCAGGTGAGGCGTCCGAACTTTGACCCTCATTAAGCCTTTTGTGCGGAAACGTCGGGCGTCAATTTATTTTTTCAACTGTTGTTTTTGTCGTGAATACTGAACGAGAATATTACGCTGTGAACGAGGTGTGTGTTTCTGAGTTTCATCAACAATCAGGTGTAAACATTCACTGCAGTCGTGTAGCCGAGGTTATGATTATATATACCTTTCACAATAAAAGCCCTGTACCTGTTTAACACTCAGTGAAACAGACTGCATCTGTTCAAACCTTTATTGAAAGTGTTGACACAAGAGTTTTCTGTTCCGGTCCACAGAGGCCTGAAGACGCTTTATTAGCCTTCCGGTGTGACTGAAGGTCCACCTGACCCCCCCAGGATCAGTTCACACTGTGGTTCCTGTACTAATAATATACACATATAATAATATATATATAACAATATATATATTATTATATATAATAATAATAAGTAGGGAGGAATGAGTTGTTTTTATTATTCTGTCTTTGTCTTTGTGTCAGTCGCTGCTGCGATAAGAAGAGCTGCGGGAACAGAAACGAGACGCCGTCAGACCCCGTCATCATTGACAGGTACACACACACATACACACACACACACACACACACACTCACACACTGTGTTATCATGCAGTGTGTGTTGATCTCAGCTGAATGTATTTCATGCTCTCTCACATACATTATTTTAATAGCAACATATTTCTCCGGTCCAGCCTGGCTGTGTGTGTGTGTGTGTGCGTGTGTGTGTGTGTGTGTGTGTGTGTGTTTTATCATAATTCAACACTGATGTATAAATCTGTGTGTTTATAAAAACAACATGTCAAAGTGTTTCTGATACTGTCATCATCACTGCACGACAGAGACACAGCCAACAAGTCTGTTTGCCTATATATATTATATTTTATATTTTATATATATATCTATATATATAGATATATATATGTGTGTGTGTATGTGTATTTATTTCATCATGTGGGCTGATGGGAAATGTTTGATATTATATTGATTAAAAAGATATACATATATATAAACTGTAGTGGAGTAGAAGGTAACATGAAATACTTCTAAGTACAAGTACCTCAAAGTTGTACTCAAGTACAGAACTTGAGTGAATGTTCTTCTACCACTGAAATCATTATGCAGATAAAAATATGTAAATAATAATAAATCAAAACAAAGCGTCAGTAAATGTAATGTCACTAAAGTGCGAGTCGTGTTGGGGTGAAACACGGTGGGCGGACTGAACGCGGTGAACAACACGACGTACTGATGAGGAAGGTTTAGCTACAGGATGTGATTTTAGTCCCTGAGCTTTCAGTCAGCTTCATGGTCATCATCAGGAGTGTTATCTCATGTATATGTGCAAAGCTTTAGAAAACACTGCAGCTGTTTATCGTATGTTCATCACACTTCGTCTGGGTTTTGTTAGTGGAAAGTAAAATATACTATGTGAGTGTTTCAGATTGAACGTATTGAGTTATTGAACTTTCAGTCAGTAAGTTCCTGCGAGTCTGCAGCTCAGAAAAACCTATTTAATTATCACATTTTTATTTTCAAACTACATTTCCGTCCCTTTTCTTCAACAGTGTTACTTGATGGTCAGTTGGTGTTAAATCTTTCACACGAGAACAAGAAGCACGTAGATGTTCACGTGTTTAATAAGAAGGTGAACAAATGGCAGCTCCTTCCACAACAAGGAGAAATAATCCCCCCCTCCCAGGAGGAATCATACGCTCTCCTCTGCCCCCTCTTCTCCTCTCCCCCCTCCCTCCGAGTATTAATCTCATCCCCCTTTCTCTCCGAGGCTGTAGATGGAGGCATTGAATTTATTAAGGGGCGATATAATTTAGCATAGTTTCAATGTAGAGCCTGAAACTGAGTTTGACGCTAATTATATATATATACAATTATTAATATAATTATTAACTCTTTTATCAGTGCACTGTATATAAAAAATACAGTTTTCAGTATCATAAAACTACAATACAAATATGGAAATACAATGAAAAACACACGTTGGCAGAAACAGCTGTTTGCTTTTATCCAGACCTTTGTTGTATAATATCTAGATATCAGTAATGTTGACAAACCTTTCTGGAGACATGTAGATGTTTTATTTTACAGTCTTTGAATCTTTATGTGAGATGGATTTAATACGTCTGAAACTAATTTAAGGAAACAAAGTGAGTAAATATCTCTGAGCTAAAGGATGGATGTGTCCGCAACAGCCTTTAAAAGAGAGGTGGTGATATATTCCAGCTCTTTTCTCTCCCCCCGCCTGCTGAAATGCATGATGGGAAGGTCTCCTGTGTTTTCGGCGGCGTCCAGTGAACAGGAAACATGTCAGGGTCAGATTCTGCTGCTGAGAGCAAACACACCAGACTCCCTATTATTTTAGGGCCGTTTAAGAAGCTGCTGCTTTGTATTTAACTCAACATGTCACCGACATAACACGGCTGTTTTATTGTCTTACATCTCAATTAAATAATCAATCATTCATTAAAGTCTAAAACTATTAAACCACTAAATTAATTCTCTGAGATGAAGAATTTAAAATGCCTTTTTAGGTCAATAATCATCTGTTAACTTAAATCAATAAAGCTGCCCTTGTTTCTGTAAAAACAACATTAATAAATAAATAATGTGTTTTTATAAATAATAGTGCCACCTATTGTTCCAGTTCATGAGAGTGTACTGACAACAGTTAAATCTTTATTCAACCTTTTACTAAGTAGTTTTAGTGTCCATCTTTAACCCTTTACTAAGTAGTTTAGTGTCCATCTTTAACCCTTTACTAAGTAGTTTAGTGTCCATCTTTAACCCTTTACTAAGTAGTTTTAATATCCATCTTTAACCCTTTACCAAATGGGTTGGATGAAAAATGTACTTTGGGAAACATTAATATGACATTAATATAACAACATTGTGCATCTTACAAAACACATTTGCTGATGCAGATTAGTTGAATAGGTTTCACTTTAAAACATCGTATCATCTGCAAACTTGATCACTTTTCAACAGGCTTCAATTTTAAAAACGTAGAATAATATTCAGGATATCAGCTTCCTCCTGTGTGTGTGAAATATCTCACTGCGTCTCTAACAAGCAGCTTCATCACATTATCGGGGTGTTCTTTTTTAAAATATTTATTATTTTAAACATTTATTATTTCAGACCATCTGAGATTTTTACGTTATAAAATTATAATCTTTTCAAGAGTAAATACTGCGGCCTCCTGCAGGGTCCTGTCCCGCAGGTTGAGCCTCACTGAGTTTCTTTGTTCTGAGACAGAAGAGGGTCAGTGATGATGTGAGAAAGTTTTAAGTTTAACGTCTCGTAAAGCTCTCAAGTGATCTTCTGTTTGTAGCTGCTGATGAAGATGATGGTGGAGCAGCTCTCATCTTTCACGCTCTCGCTCTGAATACCAGATGTGAGAATTTTTTCGGGGGTACAATCTCCTGTCTGCGGCGTCTCTGGTGTGTGCAGCGTGGGATTATTGGAGGACGACGTGCTGTCAATCATTTAGCGGGCGTAGGTGTGAATCCCTCTCATGCTGCAGGTTGGTTTTGGGTGGAATCTCATTACCGGCCGTGTTTGAGGGTGACTGACAGCAGAATAATGTTTGGGGCCCCCAGAGGCCCCCAGCCGGCTCAATGTTAAATGTATGAATGCATGGGAGTCAATGGAGAGATGAAGTGTAGCTAAATATTTTTTTCTTCCTCGTGTGACCCTGAACACACCATCTGCTGCTCAAACACCAGCAACCAGTTTAACATCGTATTTCATTTATAACGTTTAATATATTCAATTTAAATATAGCAAGACGTGTAATCAGAGGTTTCATCAAAACTATTGAAATAAAAGCAAACATCAAAATAATGTTGGTTGTAAATTAAGATTTAAGATTTAGTTTTTATGTATATGTATATAATTACATATTAATTACTGTTTTTATTTTAAGTAATATAATTCATTCTGAATTTTGTTGAGTTTTGGAAAAAACATTTAATGACGACACTTTGTTTTATGACTTATTGGTCCAAACAATAAATTGAAAAGAGAAACATAATGTGTTATTACCATCTTGTTATCGTTGTATTAGCACTGAGAGAATATTATAAGAACACATCTCAACTCTGTGTTGAGCAGAAATGTATTATGTATTATAAACGTAGTATGTATTATATATAAGACTGTGTGTGTGTGTGATTGTGTGTGTGTTAGAGGTATTGATCTTCTTGTTCACCATCAGACGCTCTGATGGACGAGGCGACAAAATCTCTCTTCTCCACCTTAACCCCACGAACTGATCCGCTTATATTCCTCTGCACCTCCTCTTTTTATTTGACATTCCTCTGCACCTCCTCTTTTTATGTTATATTCCTCTGCACCTGTTTGTTGGTGATTGAATGAAGAAATAGTCTCCTCCTCTTACAGGTGTTTGTGTGTGTGTGTGTGTGTGTGTGTGTGTGTGTGTGTGTGTGTGTATTGATTGCCAGTAAGCATTGCCGGTAACGATAGATCACTATTGATTAACATTCCACACACACACACACACACACACACACACACACACACACACACACACACACACACACCCACACACACACACAGACACTCACACACACACACATACAAAGTTGCTTCACATTGCTTCACGTTGCATCAGAGGGTATAATTAAACACACACACACACACTTTCATTATCTGGAGACTAATAGTAATGGTTTACATTGTGGGGACTTGCATTTTGTCCACAAAAGGAAGGCGAGTCCCCACAATAACACACACACGCACACACACAGTTTGACAGACAGCTGTGTCTTTAGTCAAGTGTTGTTTGTTTAACGAGCTGATTGACCATAGTGTGATGATGTCAGAGAAAAACTACTTTTACTGTTGGTCAACCTGCAGGAGTATTTAAGAGTACTGGTATGATAGTAATACTGTAGTAGTAATACTACTATAGTTCTACTATACCACTATAGTACTACTAGTATTACTATAGTAGTAAAGCAGTATTATTAGAGTAGTGTTATTAGGGTTAGGGGTAAGGTATTGTTATAGCAGTATTACTATTTTAGCATTATTATATCAGTATTACTAGTATTACTATCATAGTATTATTATAGTAGTAGTATTATAGTAGTAGTACTATTTCAGTAGTGGTACTATAGTAGTAGTATTATTATAGTAGTAATACTATAGTAGTAGTATTATAGTAGTAGTACTATTACAGTAGTAGTACTATAGTAGTAGTATTATTACAGTAGTAGTACTATTACAGTACTATAGTAGTAGTACTATTACAGTACTATAGTAGTAGTACTATTACAGTAGTATTACTATAGTAGTATTATAGTAGTAGTACTGTTACAGTAGTAGTACTATAGTAGAAGTATTATAGTAGTAATACTATAGTAGTAGTACTATAGTAGTAGTATTATAGTAGTACTATTACAGTAGTAGTACTATAGTAGTAGTATTATTACAGTAGTAGTACTATTACAGTACTATAGTAGTAGTACTATTACAGTAGTATTACTATAGTAGTATTATAGTAGTAGTACTGTTACAGTAGTAGTACTATAGTAGAAGTATTATAGTAGTAATACTATAGTAGTAGTACTATTACAGTAGCATTACTATAGTAGTAATATTATAGTAGTCGTACTATAGTAGTAGTATTACTATAGTAGTATTATTATAGTAGTAGTAGTACTCTAGTAGTAGTATTACTATAGTAGTATTATTATAGTAGTAGTAGTAGTACTATAGCAGTAGTACTATAGTAGTAGTATTACAGTAGTAGTACTATTACAGTAGTAGTACTATAGTAATACTATTAAAGTAGCAGTACTATAGTAGTAGTATTACAGTAGTAGTACTATTACAGTAGTATTACTATAGTAGTAGTATTATAGTAGTAGTACTATAGTAGTAGTATTACAGTAGTAGTACTATTACAGTAGTAGTACTATAGTAATACTATTAAAGTAGCAGTACTATAATAGTAGTATTACAGTAGTAGTACTATTACAGTAGTAGTACTATAGTAATACTATTAAAGTAGCAGTACTATAATAGTAGTATTACAGTAGTATTACTACAGTAGTAGTATTATAGTAGTAGTACTATTACAGTAGTATAACTATAGTAGTATTATTGTAGTTGAGCTGATTATTATGCAGACAGAAGTAGCTGGTTCATACAGATTGCTCTTTTATTCTCCTTTAAATCTTTTAATATCTTTTAGACTTTTTCCGTCCGCAGCAAATTAAACTTTGACATTTTAAAAATGTTCTTCCTGTTCTTCCCTCCGTCAGCTGAGTCTTAACGAGAAAAGACTTAATGACATTCTGTCTTAACGAGAACAAGGAGGATTTAACGAGATGGACACTTTCACAGAATAAGAAGCAGCTGATATCTGATTGGTCGACACACGGCGACATGTGATTGGTCCAGAGCCTCGGGCTGTAAAATGAAACCTCAGCAGGATGAGCAGCACTTAATATAAAATGCTAATTAGGTTAATTACATATGTAAATGAGCTTCATCATTGAAAGAGCAGACGTGAAGAAGAAACAGAAAACAAAAGCTTCTTATTTCCTGTCTGTCAGATAAAAGGCAGCGGATTGGTTTGACAATGACGGCTTAACGAGCTCTTAACGAGCTCTTGACGAGCCGTGTTCACCTGGAGAGATATGGAGAACTCTCAGAAATTAGTAGAGGTGTTCCTCAGGGCTCTATCATTGGTCCTTTATATTTTTAGTTTATTTTCAACAAACGGTCCATAAATCTCAACATGTAAACCAACAGCATGTTGTGCGTCTCTCTAAGTGTTCTGACTTCCTGTCTGTGGCTCGCCGTTCAAAGCACATTGAACAAGAGGAGGAAATGTTGACTTTGTTGGAGACTATTTTCTGTTGTGGAATAATCCCCATTTAGTGTGGTAGTGAGTATGTGTGGCAGCAGGACATGAAATAAGGCCTTTACACACGGGGGGGGGGGTACGTCAATATTTTAAAAATCGTTTTAATAACTTTCACAAAACATTTGAATATATTTGAACAAGGATCAACAATCAGGTGAAAACGTTTCACTACAGTCGTGTAGCCGAAGTTATGATGATTATAAAACAACAGTACTCATTCCTTCTTATCTTAAGAGCAGTTGATATGTTCACAGCACAAACCAACCTTGAGTGTCATTAGACATGTAAACAGCTGTGGGAGAACCAAGATACTTTGTGGATGTCAACGCAGAGATCGATGAGGCTCTGAGCAGCCCGCAGGACGAGCAGAGATCAGGCTTGTGAGGAGAAACATGAACTAATAAGAGAATCATAATAACCTCCTCCTCCTTAGCGACCTGTCTGCTTTCATTTACTGTAACATGAGGAGCGAGAGGTGATGGACTCCTCATTATCTCATCTAATTATCTCCTCCTCCTCTCTTTACATCTCACACTCTGCAGGCATGTGTGTGTGTGTGTGTGTGTGTGTGTGTGTGTGTGTGTGTGTGTGCGCGCGCGCGCGTGTGCACGTGCGTGTGTGTGTGTGTGTGATTGACAGCTGACATTAAGTTGTTTAGCAGTAAAATGTCAGAGTCTGAATATCCCTGTCGCTCTGTCTGACCCGTCTGTCTTCCGTCAGATCACAAATCTGAGGTTTTTTTTATCCACTTCAGCTTTTTAATCTGAATCATGTGGACGGCTCATCAAACACACAGTGTGTTGTGAAGAACACAAACAGTAATAATAATGTATTTGCAAAGTTTAAAGATCATTACAGATTATGAATAAAAGAGAAAGTAACCTGAATAAATGAAGGTAGAATTGACTGAATTCTCTCAAACAATGTACAGGTGCATTATGGGTAATGTAGGATAATGTAGGATCCCGTTTTTTCTGACTAAAAGACAAGTGTTAGTTATAACAGCTGGTCTTCAGCCTGTGGTGCCATCTGACACAGACACACACACACACACACACACACACATAAAAAAGGCAATCAGAGTTTG
>NW_021166961.1:70000-75000 GCF_900634415.1 Cottoperca gobio | reverse complement strand
ATGTTTTATATGTGACGTCCTCCACATGCTGATTATATATATATAGATGTATATATATATGTATATGTACATATATATATATATAGATATGTATATGTACATATATATGTATATATGTATATGTACATATATATGTATATATATATATATATATATATATATATATATATATATATATATATATGTGTATATATATATGTGTATATATATGTATATATGTATATAAAAGAGAAAACTACTTGTTGTTGGTTGTTTTAGGTCCAGACTACATTCCAGCTCATTTCTATAAACACAAATCATGTGAATAAAGAAACAAGCCAATGAAAAACTAAAAGGGTTCCGAGTAGAGACATCATCGACCAACACAAGGATCTGTCTCTGTAAAACCGGGAGTCGGGTTAAATCAAGCAGATGTTCATCATCTTCATTGGCAATCGTTTGTACCTTCAAAGCATCACATGTATTTAATATGATGGCATTGCCTCACACTGTCCATCGCTCTCTCCTTGTCTTTCTTAACTAAACTAAATGTTATGAACTGTCTGAAGTCTGTAACCCCAACCTAACCCCAACCCCAACCTAACCCTAACCCATCTTAAAGGCAAGAATATTGATGTTTCTTCAATATGTTACATTAACACGCTAAATGCTACAAGTTCTGAGCTTTATCTTGATGTTTAGGTTGCGGGTCCATTTCCTGCAACGAGCAGAAGCACATGGCTCATTATTATGCAAAATGACGTCATCAGAGCAACTACAGAATCAAAGTCCTCAAAGACAGGGTGGGCTTTTTATCTTGTGGTGATTGGTCGATATAACTCGGACTACAAATGGAAACCAGAATGCTTCGGTACCAAAACCTGGTCCGGGTTCTGCCTCCGTGTGCAGACTGTTGATGGAGGTTATCAGAGTTCAGCAGATCTCAGTGTAATAAACTCTGGATGTTAAAACGTGAACCTGAGCAGCCGGAGAGTAACGAGGAGAAAGAGGAGCGTAATACGCTCTTTGAAGAGAAGTCACCCCAGTGCATTGTGGGTAGGAAGACCAGACGCCTCGCTATCCCTAGAGAGGACAGTGTGTGTGTGGGTCTCTTTGCGGGGCCGTTCAGCCTCTTTAATTGCCCTCCTAATTAAAGACAGTAACCATGGAGACCACCCCTCCCAATCGGAGTGCAGGAAAGTCTCGTGGGTTTGAACCATCTCTCTTTCTTCTTTTCCTTCTTCTTCTGCTTCTTCTTCTTCTCCTCCTTCTTGTTGTTGTTGTTGTTCTTCTCCTTCTTCTCCTTGTTCTTGTTCTTGTTCTTGTTCTTGTTTCTTGTTCTTGTTGTTCTCCTTCTTCTTCTCCTTCTTTCCTTCTTCTCCTTCCTTACTCCTTCCACTTCCTCCTTCCTCCTTCTCCTTCTCCTTCCCCTTCTTTCTTCTCTCCTTCTCCTCTTCGCCTTCTCTTCTCCTCCTTCATCTCTCATCCTTCTTCTTCTCCTCCTTCTTCTTCTCTTCTTCTTCTCCTACTTGTTGTTGTTGTTGTTGTTCTTCTTCTTGTTGTTCTTGTTGTTCTTGTGTTCTTGTTGTTCTCTTGTGTTGTTGTTCTTTATTGGTTGGTTTCTTGTTGTTGTTGTTGTTATTGTTCTTCTCTCCTCCTTCTTTTCTTCTTCTCTGAGGAGAAGGCGGGGCGTGGGCGACGCCGGATGGCGCCAGTCGAAGAAGACAGGAAGGGAAGTAGAAAAGAAGGGAGGAGGACGGGGAGGCGAAGAAGGCGGAGGCGGGGAGGGGGAGACGGCGGTCGCCGGCGGCGGATCCAGGCGGCGGAGGGGAAGCCAGGATGCGAGGCAGCGAAGGAGATGGCGGCGACGGCGGAGGCGAAAGAAGGAAGAGCAAGGAGAGGCGACGAAGGAAGAGGAGGAGCGGCGCAGGCTGCGACGGCGTTGTTCCTTCTTATCCTTCTTCTACTATTTATTCTTATTCTATTATCTCACTCCTCATCTCCTTCCCTTCTTCTCCTTCTTTCTCCTTCTTCTTCTCCTCCTTCATTCCTTTCTTCTCTCCTCTTCATTCCTTTCTTCTTCTTCTTACCTTCTTCTTCTTTCTACTGCTTATACTTTCTTCCTTTTATCTCATCTTCTTCTTCTCATACTCCTTTCCTCCAATCTCTTCTTCTGTATGCTATTGGTCTTGTTCTTTTGTTCTTCTCCCTTCTCATTATTATTCTTCTCCGTCGGCGCCAGAGGGCTTGGAGTCGGCGCTCTGCCCCCGGCGGGGGGCGACGGCTGCGCAGGCGTCGGCTCCGGACGGCAGCCGGCGGCGCGCATCCGGCAGCGCAGCGGAGGCGCCGGGGCGGCGCAGGCGGGGGCGGCGGCGCCGGGCTGGAGCGCCGGCATAGCATGCGGCGGGCGACGGCGGGCCGGCGGCGGAGGCGAATCATGTGCGCCGGAGGGTCGCCGGGGCGGCGCTTGGCTCGCCCATATGCGGCGTCGCCGACGCCGGCGCGCCTGCAGCTCTGGCGGCGGGGGCGGGGGGCGGGGCGTGGTCGGCGGGGGCGCCGCCGGCGCCGCGTCTTCGGCGCCGGATGGGCGGCGCCAGCGGCGGCGCGCGCCGGCGCACTGCGGCTGCGAGCAGGCGGCGCGCGCCTGCGGAGGCGCCGGCGGCGGCGGCGACCGCGGAGGAGGCGCGGGCCGGCCGACGCCGCCGGCGGCGCCGGCGGCGGCGCCGGCGGCGCCAGCGCGGCAGAGGCTTGAGCAGTCGCGCCGCCGGATCAGGGCGCAGGCCGGGGGGGGGGAGGGGGCCGGCGAGCGGCCGTGGGCCGGCGGGGCCGGCGCCGGGCGGACGCGGAGGCGCCGCCGGCAGCGCCGGGCCGGAGGGCGGCGCAAGCGGAGGCGGCGCCGACGCCGGCGCCGCCGGCGGCGCCGCCGGAGCAGGCGGCGGCGGCTCAGGCAGAGGCGGCGGAGGCGGCGGCGCCGCAGCGGCGCGGGCGGGGCGCATGCGGCGGCGCCGGCGGGGCCGGCGGCGGGAGTTGGGCGGCGGAGCCGCCGGCAGGACCGGCGGCGGAGCAAGGCGAGTCAGCGGGGATGCGCGGCGGACGCGGCGCAGGCGCCGGGGGCGACGCCGGCGGAGCCGGAGGCGGCGCGGCGTGGCGCGGGAGGCGGAGGCGAGGGCGCCGGCGGCGCCGGCGGCGGGCCGGCTGAGGGCGCCGCGCGGGCCGACGCTGGGGATGGTCCGTCTCGTCGCGCCGCCGGCTGGGTCGGCTTCTGGGGGCCTCCTTTGCGCCGTCGAAGCCGCGGAGACGAAGGCGAGGTGGAGAGCCGCCGGCAGGGCGGCGCGGCGGCGCCGGAGACGCCTGCTGAGCAGGCGGAGGCGGGCGCCTGCATCTCCGGCGGCGCGGAGCCGGCGGAGCGGCGGAGGCGCCTCCGGCAGAGCCGGCTGCTGCGCGCGGGCAGGCCGGCTGCAGCGGGGCCGGCGGCGCGGCGTGGGAGTGCGCCTGCTGCGGTCTCCGTGCTTCGGCCCAGGGGAGACGCCTTGAGCCGGCGCGGCGAGGCGGCGCCTGCGGCGGGCGAAGGCGGAGGGAGCCTGTCGGTGCGCCGGCGCCGCCGGCCGGCGCCTTCGGAGCGGCGGGGCGGCGGCTGCGTCTGTGCGGAGCGGCGGCGGCCGGGCAGACGGGGCGGGGCGCCGGAGGGGCCGGCGGCGCCGGCGGGCATGCGGCGGAGCAGCCAGGCGCCGGCGGCGGGGCCGCCGGCAGAGACGGCGCGGCGGCGAAAGGAGGAGGCGACGGAGGCGGGCGGCGCCGGCGGGGGAGCCGACAGGAGGGGCAGGAGGAGGAGAAGGAGTGTGCCGTCGGCGCCGACGCAGCGCCGTCGCCTCCGGCTTCTCCTGCGGCGGCGGCGGCGACTCCGGCGAAGCCGGCGGAGGCGGCGGCGCCGCGGGAGGCGCCTGCGGGTGCTCAAGCTGCGGCTTCGCGGACGCCTGAGCGCCTTGGCGCGGGCGGTGCCGCGGCAGGGAGGGCGGCGTGAACGGGGGCTGGGTCGGGGGCGTCTCCGGGGGCGGCGCCATATGCGTGCGTCGCCGCCGGCGTCGTCTCCTTCTTCTTCTGCGTTGCGGCTCTGTCGCCGACGGCGGCGGAGACGCCTTCATTCGATACGCCGGCTGCCGTGCGGCGGTGGCTCCGGTCTTGTGCTAATGCTTCGTGTCCTTCTGTGTCTCCTCTGCGGATCCGGCGGCTGCGTCGCCGGCGGCGGGGCCTGGCTTGGGCGGCGCCGCCTGTCGGCGCCGGCGCCGCCTCGCCGGAGTGGGCAGGCGGCGGCGGCGCGCATGTCGGGGCCTGCGTGCGTGTTCTCCGCCGTGCTTCGCCGCGCACGCGGAGCGCGGCGTCGCGGGAGGCGCCTCCGGCGGCTGGCGCTTGTCTTCGGCGGGGCGCGGCAGGGTCCTGCTCCTCCTCGGGCGGCTGCTGCAGCGGCGGAGCCGGAGGCGCCGGCGCGCCGGAGGAGCAGGCGAGGCGGCGCAGGCGCAGGAGGCGCCGGCAGCGCCGGCGTCGCCGGTGCTCCGGAGGCGCCTGAGGCTGCGCCGCCGGCAGCGCCGGGCCGCCGGCAGCGCCGGTCTGCAAGGGCGCGGCGGGCGCCGGCGGCGGCGGCGCCGGGGCGGCGGCGCCGGCGGGGAGCCGGGGGGACGCCTGCTCGGCGGCGGCGCGGGCGGGCAGGCGCGGCGCCGGCGGCGGCGCAGCGGCGGGGCCGGGCGGCGGCGCCGCCGGCGGCGCGGCGCCGGGCTCCGGCGTGCCGGCGGCGGCGGCGCCGCCGGCGGCGCGCCGCCGCCGCGCCGGCGGCGCCGGCGGCGGCGGCGGGGCCGGCGCCGGCGCGCCGGCGCCGCCGGCACCGCCGGGCGGGGCGCCGGCGGTCGGCGAAGGCAGGGCAGGAGGCGGCGCGCCGGGCAGCGCAGGCGGCGGGGCCGCAGGCAGCGCCGGAGGGCGGGGCGGGGCCGGCGCCGGCGGCGCGCCGGCGGCGGCGGAGCGGCGGCGGC
>NW_021166961.1:50000-62500 GCF_900634415.1 Cottoperca gobio | reverse complement strand
CTGTTGGCTGTGAGCTGTTGGCTGTTGGCTGTGAGCTGTGAGCTGTTGGCTGTTGGCTGTGAGCTGGTTGGCTGTTGGCTGTTGGCTGTGAGCTGTTGCTGTGAGCTGTTGAGCTGTTGGCTGTGGCTGTGATCTGTGGCTGTGAGCTGTGAGCTGTTGAGCTGTGGGCTGTGGCTACCCGCTGAGCTGATGTGAGCTGTGGCTGTGGCTGTGGCTGTGAGCTGTTGGCTGTTGGCTGTGAGCTGTGGGCGTTGGCTGTGAGCTGTTGGCTGTGAGCTGTGGCTGTGAGCTGTTGGCTGTTGGCTGTGAGCTGTTGGCTGTGGGCTGTTGTCTGTGAGCTGTGAGCTGTTGGCTGTGAGCTGTTGGCTGTTGGCTGTGAGCTGTTGGCTGTGGGCTGGTTGTCTGTGAGCTGTTGGCTGTGAGCTGTTGGCTGTGGGCTGTTTGTCTGTGAACTGTTGGCTGTGAGCTGTTGGCTGTGGGCTGTTGTCTGTGAGCTGTGAGCTGTTGGCTGTGAGCTGTTGGCTGTTGTTGTGAGCTGTTGGCTGTTGGCTGTGAGCTGTTGGCGTGAGATGTTGGGCTGTTGGCTGGCAGTGTGTGAGCTGTTGGACTGTGGCTGTGGCTGTGAGCTGTTGGCTGTGGCTGTTGGCTGTGAGCTGTTGGCTGTGGCTGTTGGCTGTTGGCTGTTGGCTGTTGGCTGTGAGCTGTGAGCTGTGGGCTGTGGGCTGTTGGCTGTGAGCTGTTGGCTGTGGGCTGTTGGCTGTTGGCTGTTGGCTGTGGGCTGTGGGCTGTTGGCTGTTGGCTATTGGCTGTTGGCTGTTGGCTGTGAGCTGTGAGCTGTTGGCTGTTGGCTGTGAGCTGTTGGCTGTGAGCTGTTGGCTGTTGGCTGTGAGCTGTTGGCTGTTGGCTGTTGGCTGTTGGCTGTTGGCTGTTGGCTATGATGATGGTCTGGAGGTACGGCTTCCACTCTGAACACCAGATGGTTTTGAGTTCAACACCAGAGCTGCACCATTGAGCCCCTGAGCACCTTCACCCTGAGCTGCTTCAGGTTTGTCCCTGTAGTGAGTTCACTGTGAGTCTGGATAAGAGTCTGCTGAATTACCTGTAATGTAATGTAATGAACGAAGCCTGTGATTGGCCGGCTGGGCAGAGTGGAGACGGTACACACCTGCTCTTTGTTAAAACATATTTACATGGACCGTTTCAGCTTCCTGTTTAAAGAGTCTCATTTTATTACTGGCTTTGGACTCAGTGACTGACAGTCAGAAGGACCAATCACAGAGAGGCGCTGTGACATCATCCAGCGCCGCTATTTTAAAGATGTCTCTATGTAAACACACAGAAACAACATTCATCAGTGTTAGCTAACGTCACACACACAGGTTTACCTTTTATTGAATCATCTGTGTGTGTGTGTGTGTGTGTGTGTGTGTGTGTGTGTGTGTGTGTGTGTGTGTGTGTGTGTGTGTGTGTGTGTAAAGCCCATTGGCAAACAGGGAGGTTGAAACAGTCAAATCAGGTAATCAGCGAGTGCAGCCATGTGGCAAGAAATGAGATTGCCACACACACACACACACACACACACACACACACACACACACACACACACACACATAATCAGTATTTTCTCTTATCAGATTTATAAAAAGAAATAACTTCTTCTGTTTTGGTCTGTTTTTCTACGTGAATCGTTTCTAATAGAATTAAAGTTTAAACATAAAATATGATGTATAAACATATTATTATAAACATGTAATATAAATATATATAATATGTATATGATGATCAGCTCCCTCCAACAATGCTACAACAAATTGTATTTAATAAATACAATAGAATAGAAATAAATCAATTCAAATATAAAATATAAGAGACTAAATGTCTCGCATCAAATATATATCATTTTATAAATGTTATATTTTATCTCTATATTTTAAATGATATACTATAAATCTCAAACTAATTAATTAAATAAAATGAATCACAAAATGTTTATCTGTTCAAAATGTTCCTTTTGTTATTGGTTCAAATTGTAAAAAAAATAAAAATAAATTGTTATTGGAAATCAATTAAGAAAACAAGACAGATGTTTGAGGGTTATCACACATCTCACACACACACACACACACACACACACACAATATGTATTTAGCCTCAGTACTTCAAAGATCTCTAATCAGCTGCTCGTTAGGAAGTTAAACCCATCATTCATTTATTTACACTCCTTACATCTTATTGTAATTATTATAAATATTATGTAAGTATGTAAAGAGTGTAAATAAATATTATTAATATTATTATTATTATTATTATTACTCTTTAAGGTTAATTTCCTGCACTTTACAGAACATGTGTGTGTGTGTGAGAGAGAGAGTGTGTGTGTGTGTGTGTGTGTGTGTGTGTGTGTGTGTGTGTGTGTGTGTGTGTGTGTGTGTGTGTGTGTGTTGGGGCTTAAAAGATCAATTGGCTTCCTCTCCGCTGATGACATCCCAACCTCCAGCTCTATCGCCGTGGTAACCTTGTTAATGTGTGTGTGAGAGGTGCTTGTCATCCAGCTGCATAACAATGAAACACTTGTAATAATAACCCTTTCATTTGTCACTATGTGTGTGTATGCGTGTGTGAATAAATCTCTCACGCTGCGACGCACTTAAACGTCGCTCTGCATAAACGAGCAGATTATAGACGATCGCTGAGCGCTACTTCAGTGTGTGTGTGTGTGTGTGTGTGTGTGTGTGAGAGATAGTGACAGTGTGTTTAAGGACAGTTGTAAATCAGAAATTAAAACATTTTTCATCCACTAATGTTCAAGAGAAAAGACTCAAACTTTATGGATGAGAGGATGATGTGATGAGAGGATGAAGTGATGAGAGAATGATGTGATGAGAGGATGAAGTGATGAGAGGATGAGAGAATGATGTGATGAGAGGATGATGTGATGAGAGGATGATGTGATGAGAGGATAATGTGATGAGAGGATGAAATGATGAGAGGATGAAATGATGAGAGGATGAAGTGATGAGAGGATGATGTGATGAGAGGATGAAGTGATGAGAGGATGAAGTGATGAGAGGATGTGATGAGAGGATGATGTGATGAGAGGATGAAATGATGAAAGGATAATGTGATGAGAGGATGATGTGATGAGAGGATGATGTGATGAGAGGATGAAATGATGAGAGGATGATGTGATGAGAGGATGATGTGATGAGAGGATAATGTGATGAGAGGATGAAGTGATGAGAGGATGATGTGATGAGAGGATAATGTGATGAGAGGATGAAGTGATGAGAGGATGAGAGGATGAAGTGATGAGAGGATGATGTGATGAGAAGATGAAGTGATGAGAGGATGAATTGAGCAGCCTGGTGGAGGAGTGAGGGGTTAATTGAAGGAGTTTGTAATGCAGCAGCAGATTAACTGAGAGTTTAATTAAGATAAAGACTGAAGGAAGCATTGTTCTGTCTGTGCCTGATTACACACACACACGCACAAACACACACACACACACTCGCACACGCACACGCACACGCACACACACACACACACACACAGAGCTGTTTGGCAGCATTTTAACACCAACTGCTCATTGAAGTGAAGTAGTTCAGTGTTAAAGAGGCTCAGAGTGTGTGTGTGTGTGTGTGTGTGTGTGTGTGTGTGTGTGTGTGTGGGTGTGTGTGTGTGCTCTGTGAAGAGTAACTGAGCTCTGATTAGAATAAACACTGTTTAATACTGTCAGCTCCATCAGATCAACACACACACACATACACACATATGTGTAACGGTAATGTTTACTCCTCTCTGCAGGAGGTTTTGTTGAAGAGAGCAGCTGACCTGGTGGAGGCTCTGTACGGGATGCCTCACAACAACCAGGGTACCGTCTGCACACACACACACACACACACACGCACAAACACACACACACACACACACAGTTTATTTTGGGTTTGCACATGTTTACAGTCTTCAGTCAGTGTCTGTGTCCGACCCTGAAGGCAGCAGGATCATTGCAGAAAAACCAACGATAATATTTACACATGTGGTTCATCAGGATCATCTCCACAGATTAACACTTTGATGATTTATCAAGTGAAACACAATCTGCACAAGAAGCTAACGTTCGGCTATAAAGGAGCTACAGCAGGTCATGTGACGTCACCACCGCTAAGCTAATGGAGGCTAATGTCAGACACGTGTAGAACTGACCTTTTAAACTCACCAGCGGGGATTTACTGATGAGTTTTATGTCGTAGAAAAAACGTTAAAATCTCTTCAGCGTGTTTTAACCACAGAATTTATTTCAGCTTCAAAACCAAAACACATTAAAAAAAG
This sequence comes from Cottoperca gobio, assembly GCF_900634415.1. NCBI lineage: Eukaryota > Metazoa > Chordata > Actinopteri > Perciformes > Bovichtidae > Cottoperca > Cottoperca gobio. The sequence goes on along the minus strand of NW_021166961.1, from coordinate 58,171 downwards.
CAGATAGATATTTTATTTATCCCGAGGGAAATTCAGGCATCCAGTAGCTTAAAACATAATATACAACATTACCCATCTACCCTCCCCCCTCCCGCCATTACAAATGTACAGTACAAATAAGACTTAAAATAAAAAGTAAAATTAAGTGATAAAGTGATACATTTTATAAATACAATAAAACTGTTAAAATACAAAGTGAAAGTAAAAGTGAATTCAATCTGAATCCCCGGCCATCACCAAGAGGAGTTGTACAGTCTTATGGCCAGGGGGACAAAAGAGTTCTTGAGTGGGACAGGGACAACAGTCTGTGGAGCGGGACAGGGACAGCGGTCTGTGGAGCGGGACGGGGACAGCGGTCTGTGGAGCGGGAAGGGGACAGCGGTCTGTGGAGCGGGACGGGGACAGCGGTCTCTGGAGCAGGACAGGGACAGAAGTCTGTGGAGCAGGACAGGGACAGCAGTCTGTGGAGCAGGACAGGGACAGCTGTCTGTGGAGCAGGACAGGGACAGCAGTCTGTGGAGCAGGACAGCAGTCTGTGGAGCAGGACAGGGACAGCAGTCTGTGGAGCAGGACAGGGACAGCAGTCTGTGGAGCAGGACAGAGACAGCAGTCTGTGGAGCAGGACAGGGACAACAGTCTGTGGAGCAGGACAGGGACAGCTGTCTGTGGAGCAGGACAGGGACAGCAGTCTGTGGAGCAGGACAGAGACAGCAGTCTGTGGAGCAGGACAGGGACAACAGTCTGTGGAGCAGGACAGGGACAGCTGTCTGTGGAGCGGGACAGGGACAGCTGTTTGTGGAGCAGGACAGGGACAGCTGTCTGTGGAGTAAGACAGGGACAGCTGTCTGTGGAGCAGGACAGCAGTCTGTGGAGCAGGACAGGGACAGCAGTCTGTGGAGCAGGACAGAGACAGCAGTCTGTGGAGCAGGACAGGGACAACAGTCTGTGGAGCAGGACAGGGACAGCTGTCTGTGGAGCAGGACAGGGACAGCAGTCTGTGGAGCAGGACAGGGACAGCAGTCTGTGGAGCAGGACAGAGACAGCAGTCTGTGGAGCAGGACAGGGACAACAGTCTGTGGAGCAGGACAGGGACAGCAGTCTGTGGAGCAGGACAGGGACAACAGTCTGTGGAGCAGGACAGGGACAGCTGTCTGTGGAGCGGGACAGGAACAGCTGTTTGTGGAGCGGGACAGGGACAACTGTCTGTGGAGCAAGACAGGGACAACAGTCTGTGGAGCGGGACAGGGACAGCTGTTTGTGGAGCAGGACAGGGACAGCTGTCTGTGGAGTAAGACAGGGACAGCTGTCTGTGGAGCAGGACAGCAGTCTGTGGAGCAGGACAGGGACAGCAGTCTGTGGAGCAGGACAGAGACAGCAGTCTGTGGAGCAGGACAGGGACAACAGTCTGTGGAGCAGGACAGGGACAGCTGTCTGTGGAGCAGGACAGGGACAGCAGTCTGTGGAGCAGGACAGAGACAGCAGTCTGTGGAGCAGGACAGGGACAACAGTCTGTGGAGCAGGACAGGGACAGCTGTCTGTGGAGCGGGACAGGGACAGCTGTTTGTGGAGCAGGACAGGGACAGCTGTCTGTGGAGTAAGACAGGGACAGCTGTCTGTGGAGCAGGACAGCAGTCTGTGGAGCAGGACAGGGACAGCAGTCTGTGGAGCAGGACAGAGACAGCAGTCTGTGGAGCAGGACAGGGACAACAGTCTGTGGAGCAGGACAGGGACAGCTGTCTGTGGAGCAGGACAGGGACAGCAGTCTGTTGGAGCAGGACAGGGACAGCAGTCTGTGGAGCAGGACAGAGACAGCAGTCTGTGGAGCAGGACAGGGACAACAGTCTGTGGAGCAGGACAGGGACAGCTGTCTGTGGAGCAGGACAGGGACAGCAGTCTGTGGAGCAGGACAGAGACAGCAGTCTGTGGAGCAGGACAGGGACAACAGTCTGTGGAGCAGGACAGGGACAGCTGTCTGTGGAGCAAGACAGGGACAACAGTCTGTGGAGCGGGACAGGGACAGCTGTTTGTGGAAGCAGGACAGGGACAGCTGTCTGTGGAGTAAGACAGGGACAGCTGTCTGTGGAGCAGGACAGCAGTCTGTGGAGCAGGACAGGGACAGCCGTCTGTGGAGCAGGACAGAGACAGCAGTCTGTGGAGCAGGACAGGGACAACAGTCTGTGGAGCAGGACAGGGACAGCTGTCTGTGGAGCAGGACAGGGACAGCAGTCTGTGGAGCAGGACAGAGACAGCAGTCTGTGGAGCAGGACAGGGACAACAGTCTGTGGAGCAGGACAGGGACAGCTGTCTGTGGAGCGGGACAGGGACAGCTGTTTGTGGAGCAGGACAGGGACAGCTGTCTGTGGAGCGGGACAGGGACAGCTGTTTGTGGAGCAGGACAGGGACAGCTGTCTGTGGAGCAAGACAGGGACAACAGTCTGTGGAGCGGGACAGGGACAGCTGTTTGTGGAGCAGGACAGAGACAGCAGTCTGTGGAGCAGGACAGAGACAGTAGTCTCTGGAGCAGGACAGCAGTCTGTGGAGCAGGACAGGGACATAAGTATGTGGAGCAGGACAGGGACATAAGTATGTGGAGCAGGACAGGGACAATAGTATGCGGAGCAGGACAGGGACAACAGTCTGTGGAGCAGGACAGGGACAATAGTATGCGGAGCAGGACAGGGACAATAGTATGCGGAGCAGGACAGGGACAACAGTCTGTGGAGCAGGTCAGGGACAATAGTATGCGGAGCAGGACAGGGACAATAGTATGCGGAGCAGGACAGGGACAACAGTCTGTGGAGCAGGACAGGGACAATAGTATGCGGAGCAGGACAGGGACAATAGTATGCGGAGCAGGACAGGGACAGCAGTCTGTGGAGCAGGACAGGAACAACAGTCTGTGGAGCGGGACAGAGACAGCAGTCTGTAGAGCAGGACAGGGACAACTGTCTGTGGAGCAAGACAGGGACAGCAGTCTGTGGAGCAGGACAGCAGTCTGTGGAGCAGGACAGGGACAGCAGTCTGTGGAGCAGGACAGGGACAGCTGTCTGTGGAGCGGGACAGGAACAGCTGTTTGTGGAGCGGGACAGGGACAGCTGTCTGTGGAGCAAGACAGGGACAACAGTCTGTGGAGCGGGACAGGGACAGCTGTTTGTGGAGCAGGACAGGGACAGCTGTCTGTGGAGTAAGACAGGGACAACAGTCTGTGGAGCGGGACAGGGACAGCTGTTTGTGGAGCAGGACAGGGACAGCTGTCTGTGGAGTAAGACAGGGACAGCTGTCTGTGGAGCAGGACAGCAGTCTGTGGAGCAGGACAGGGACAGCAGTCTGTGGAGCAGGACAGGGACAACAGTCTGTGGAGCAGGACAGGGACAGCTGTCTGTGGAGCAGGACAGGGACAGCAGTCTGTGGAGCAGGACAGAGACAGCAGTCTGTGGAGCAGGACAGGGACAACAGTCTGTGGAGCAGGACAGGGACAGCTGTCTGTGGAGCGGGACAGGGACAGCTGTTTGTGGAGCAGGACAGGGACAGCTGTCTGTGGAGTAAGACAGGGACAGCTGTCTGTGGAGCAGGACAGCAGTCTGTGGAGCAGGACAGGGACAGCAGTCTGTGGAGCAGGACAGAGACAGCAGTCTGTGGAGCAGGACAGGGACAACAGTCTGTGGAGCAGGACAGGGACAACAGTCTGTGGAGCAGGACAGGGACAGCTGTCTGTGGAGCAGGACAGGGACAGCAGTCTGTGGAGCAGGACAGGGACAGCAGTCTGTGGAGCAGGACAGAGACAGCAGTCTGTGGAGCAGGACAGGGACAACAGTCTGTGGAGCAGGACAGGGACAGCTGTCTGTGGAGCAGGACAGGGACAGCAGTCTGTGGAGCAGGACAGAGACAGCAGTCTGTGGAGCAGGACAGGGACAACAGTCTGTGGAGCAGGACAGGGACAGCTGTCTGTGGAGCGGGACAGGGACAGCTGTTTGTGGAGCAGGACAGGGACAGCTGTCTGTGGAGTAAGACAGGGACAGCTGTCTGTGGAGCAGGACAGCTGTCTGTGGAGCAGGACAGCAGTCTGTGGAGCAGGACAGGGACAGCAGTCTGTGGAGCAGGACAGAGACAGCAGTCTGTGGAGCAGGACAGGGACAACAGTCTGTGGAGCAGGACAGGGACAACAGTCTGTGGAGCAGGACAGGGACAGCTGTCTGTGGAGCAGGACAGGGACAGCAGTCTGTGGAGCAGGACAGGGACAGCAGTCTGTGGAGCAGGACAGAGACAGCAGTCTGTGGAGCAGGACAGGGACAACAGTCTGTGGAGCAGGACAGGGACAGCTGTCTGTGGAGCAGGACAGGGACAACAGTCTGTGGAGCAGGACAGAGACAGCAGTCTGTGGAGCAGGACAGGGACAACAGTCTGTGGAGCAGGACAGGGACAGCTGTCTGTGGAGCGGGACAGGAACAGCTGTTTGTGGAGCGGGACAGGGACAGCTGTCTGTGGAGCAAGACAGGGACAACAGTCTGTGGAGCGGGACAGGGACAGCTGTTTGTGGAGCAGGACAGGGACAGCTGTCTGTGGAGTAAGACAGGGACAGCTGTCTGTGGAGCAGGACAGCAGTCTGTGGAGCAGGACAGGGACAGCAGTCTGTGGAGCAGGACAGAGACAGCAGTCTGTGGAGCAGGACAGAGACAACAGTCTGTGGAGCAGGACAGGGACAGCTGTCTGTGGAGCAGGACAGGGACAGCAGTCTGTGGAGCGGGACAGAGACAGCAGTCTGTGGAGCAGGACAGGGACAACAGTCTGTGGAGCAGGACAGGGACAGCTGTCTGTGGAGCGGGACAGGGACAGCTGTTTGTGGAGCAGGACAGGGACAGCTGTCTGTGGAGCGGGACAGGGACAGCTGTTTGTGGAGCAGGACAGGGACAGCTGTCTGTGGAGCAAGACAGGGACAACAGTCTGTGGAGCGGGACAGGGACAGCTGTTTGTGGAGCAGGACAGAGACAGCAGTCTGTGGAGCAGGACAGAGACAGTAGTCTCTGGAGCAGGACAGCAGTCTGTGGAGCAGGACAGGGACATAAGTATGTGGAGCAGGACAGGGACATAAGTATGTGGAGCAGGACAGGGACAATAGTATGCGGAGCAGGACAGGGACAACAGTCTGTGGAGCAGGACAGGGACAATAGTATGCGGAGCAGGACAGGGACAATAGTATGCGGAGCAGGACAGGGACAACAGTCTGTGGAGCAGGACAGGGACAATAGTATGCGGAGCAGGACAGGGACAATAGTATGCGGAGCAGGACAGGGACAACAGTCTGTGGAGCAGGACAGGGACAATAGTATGCGGAGCAGGACAGGGACAATAGTATGCGGAGCAGGACAGGGACAGCAGTCTGTGGAGCAGGACAGGAACAACAGTCTGTGGAGCGGGACAGAGACAGCAGTCTGTAGAGCAGGACAGGGACAACTGTCTGTGGAGCAAGACAGGGACAGCAGTCTGTGGAGCAGGACAGCAGTCTGTGGAGCAGGACAGGGACAGCAGTCTGTGGAGCAGGACAGAGACAGCAGTCTGTGGAGCAGGACAGGGACAACAGTCTGTGGAGCAGGACAGGGACAGCTGTCTGTGGAGCAGGACAGGGACAGCAGTCTGTGGAGCAGGACAGAGACAGCAGTCTGTGGCGCAGGACAGGGACAACAGTCTGTGGAGCAGGACAGGGACAGCTGTCTGTGGAGCGGGACAGGAACAGCTGTTTGTGGAGCGGGACAGGGACAGCTGTCTGTGGAGCAAGACAGGGACAACAGTCTGTGGAGCGGGACAGGGACAGCTGTTTGTGGAGCAGGACAGGGACAGCTGTCTGTGGAGTAAGACAGGGACAGCTGTCTGTGGAGCAGGACAGCAGTCTGTGGAGCAGGACAGAGACAGCAGTCTGTGGAGCAGGACAGGGACAACAGTCTGTGGAGCAGGACAGGGACAGCTGTCTGTGGAGCAGGACAGGGACAGCAGTCTGTGGAGCAGGACAGAGACAGCAGTCTGTGGAGCAGGACAGGGACAACAGTCTGTGGAGCAGGACAGGGACAGCTGTCTGTGGAGCGGGACAGGGACAGCTGTTTGTGGAGCAGGACAGGGACAGCTGTCTGTGGAGCGGGACAGGGACAGCTGTTTGTGGAGCAGGACAGGGACAGCTGTCTGTGGAGCAAGACAGGGACAACAGTCTGTGGAGCGGGACAGGGACAGCTGTTTGTGGAGCAGGACAGAGACAGCAGTCTGTGGAGCAGGACAGAGACAGTAGTCTCTGGAGCAGGACAGCAGTCTGTGGAGCAGGACAGGGACATAAGTATGTGGAGCAGGACAGGGACAATAGTATGCGGAGCAGGACAGGGACAACAGTCTGTGGAGCAGGACAGGGACAATAGTATGCGGAGCAGGACAGGGACAATAGTATGCGGAGCAGGACAGGGACAACAGTCTGTGGAGCAGGACAGGGACAATAGTATGCGGAGCAGGACAGGGACAATAGTATGCGGAGCAGGACAGGGACAACAGTCTGTGGAGCAGGACAGGGACAATAGTATGCGGAGCAGGACAGGGACAATAGTATGCGGAGCAGGACAGGGACAGCAGTCTGTGGAGCAGGACAGGAACAACAGTCTGTGGAGCGGGACAGAGACAGCAGTCTGTAGAGCAGGACAGGGACAACTGTCTGTGGAGCAAGACAGGGACAGCAGTCTGTGGAGCAGGACAGCAGTCTGTGGAGCAGGACAGGGACAGCAGTCTGTGGAGCAGGACAGAGACAGCAGTCTGTGGAGCAGGACAGGGACAACAGTCTGTGGAGCAGGACAGGGACAGCTGTCTGTGGAGCAGGACAGGGACAGCAGTCTGTGGAGCAGGACAGAGACAGCAGTCTGTGGAGCAGGACAGGGACAACAGTCTGTGGAGCAGGACAGGGACAGCTGTCTGTGGAGCGGGACAGGAACAGCTGTTTGTGGAGCGGGACAGGGACAGCTGTCTGTGGAGCAAGACAGGGACAACAGTCTGTGGAGCGGGACAGGGACAGCTGTTTGTGGAGCAGGACAGGGACAGCTGTCTGTGGAGTAAGACAGGGACAGCTGTCTGTGGAGCAGGACAGCAGTCTGTGGAGCAGGACAGGGACAGCAGTCTGTGGAGCAGGACAGAGACAGCAGTCTGTGGAGCAGGACAGGGACAACAGTCTGTGGAGCAGGACAGGGACAGCTGTCTGTGGAGCAGGACAGGGACAACAGTCTGTGGAACAGGACAGGGACAGCAGTCTGTTGCTGAACACGCTCCTTTGCCGGGTGAATGTGCTGTGCAGAGGGTGGTGGGCGTTGTCCAGGATGGACGAGGGAACAGGAAGTGTAACATGCCGGGTTTTAGGATCCAAGATTATAAATAAAATGTAAATGAAAAAAATAAGACTTTGATCTCACCTCCATTACATCTGCTGAGGAAAACCATGAGCTGCGGTCAAAAGCTCTGGGAAAAACTTTCATTGGACTTTGAGTTTTTATTGTTTTAGTGCTTTTAATTTATTCTAGTTTAAATGTATATTTTCAGTCTCAGATGTAACTGAATGAATGAACTGAAACTCAAGTGTTTGAGTATGAAGTCAGCTCCGAGTTCTTCTTCTGTGACTTTAAAAAGGTCGCTCGCTGAAGGAGCTGTTTGTCCTGTTGTAAAGAACCACAAATCTCCCATGATGCTCAGCGACGTCCCTCCTGCAGGTTTATGAGTCAGAACCTCCTGAAACACTGAAACACTTTATATTCAGTCCGTCCTGCACACACACTCACACACTCACACACACACCCTCTCACACACACACACACTCACACTCACACACACACACACACACACACACACTCAGGTCTGTTGAAGTGAAAGGGTAACCTTGAACAGAGGAGGTTGTAAACAAATGTAAATCCAACTGTAGTAATAATAATAACAGTGTGTGTGTGTGTGTGTGTGTGTGTGTGTGTGTACAGGAAGCTTTTCCTGTTTAAATCTGCACATTTTGATGCTAAGCTAACAGTTTCTTTATTCTTCTGCGTTTAGTGCTAAATAACTAAATAATAATATTAGTAAACAGCTGTTGAGCAGCAGCCTGTAGTATTGTCTCTGTGTACGAGTCACAGACGTGGATTCTTCTTCTCTGCAGGAGATCATCCTGA